>NC_084793.1:135521184-135822666 GCF_963169125.1 Humulus lupulus
AGTAAGAAAGTACCTTGCTCCACCTCTTGAGATAGTTCTGGATGGTCCCCACAGATCCGAATGCACATAATCTAAAATGCCCTTTGAATTGTGTTTGCCTTTTCCAAATTTGACCCTTGTTGATTTTCCTAGCACACATTGCTCACAGAAATCAAGTTCTTCAATTTTATCCTTGCCAAAAATACCCTTCTGGCTCAAGACTTTTAGACCTCTGTTACTAATGTGACCCAATCTTTGGTGCCAAATCATAGATACTTTCTTCTCATTTGCCACTGTGTTAACTTGATTCTTCACAACTCTCTTTCTTAAAACATAGATGCCATTTTCTTTAATGCCCTTCATGATGACCATGGATCCTTTAATCACTTTGAGTACTCCACCTTCAACCTTGACTGAGCAGCGATCTTGATCTAACATGGCTACTGATATAAGATTTTTCTTTATATCAGGTACATGTCTTACTTGTTTCAACTCTGTAACACAACCTTTATCAAGTTCAATCTTTACTGTCCAAATTCCAGCAATATTACATGCACGATTGTCTCCAAGTCTGACCGTTCCTCCTGTTACTGCCTTATATTCTTTGAACTGGTTTTTTTTGGGACAGATATGGAAAGAACATCCAGAATTGATAATCCAGTCGTTGTCTGTTACTCCATTTGACACAACCAATACCCCTGCACTGCCATATCCATCATTGTCATCACAGTCTGAAACAACATCAACATTTCCAGATTGTTTCTGATTGTAACTCTTCATAACAGGACAGTCCTTCTTCAAGTGCGTGGTCTTATTACAAATGAAACACCTCCTCTTGAACTTTGAGTTTCCTTTTGCCTTGTTCTGTCCAGATTGCTCTTTGTTTTCCTTCTTGGAAGTCTTTCCTCGAACAAACAGCCCATCTCCATTTGCCTCTTCCTTCAATTCGGACTTTCGCTTTAATTCTTTTGACATTAAAGCATTCTGAACCTTTTCCAGAGATAATAATTCTTTGCCATACATCATTGTATCGACAAAATGCTCATAACTCTCAGTGGGTAGACAGTTTAGAACAATGATGGCCTGATCCTCATCATCAATCTTGATGTCTATATTTTCAAGATCAAGAATGATCTTGTTAAATTCTTCCAAGTGATCTTCAACATTTTTCCCTGGTATCATCTTGAAAGAATACAACTTCTGTTTTAAAAACAAACGATTTGCCAGCGACTTGGTCATGTATAAGCTCTCCAACTTGATCCAAATACCAGCTGCTATCTTCTCCTTTGATACTTCTCGAAGAACTTTGTCACCCAAACTGAGAATGATGGCACTGTGAGCTTTGTCCAGTAACTCAGTCTTCTCCTTTTCAGATAACTCAGATGAGAGACTCTTTTCTCCCAATAAGGCAGCTGCAAACCTTGTTGAACCAACAGTGCACGTATCTTCACACGCCATAGACCGAAATCATTTTTCCCTATAAATTTTTCAAGATCAAACTTTGCATTCCCCATTTCTCCTCCGGTTGTCAACCAAATCTTGACAATGGTAATCAAGACTCTCCTCTTAACAACCTGGCTCTGATACCAGTTGTTGTGTAAAACAGGGAACCACCACACCAGCTTCTGAACACTTCATTTTATTGCCAAGAACCACAAAGAACAACACTACTCAAAGAACACAGAACACAGAACACCAATTTATGTGGTTTCCTAATGAGACAATAAAGTTCTCATTAGACTAGTCCACGACAGAAATCTCTATCAAGCTTTATTGAAGAATATAAAGAATGTTTACAAAATGAGTCAGACCTTACAAGAAAATAAGAGGGTGCTATATATAGCCAACCTGAAACATACTATAAGCTAATAACAGAAATAACTGAAACTAACTAACAGACTATCTTAAAGGACTTAAGTACATTAATTGGTCATTACAACAGGCAGGTTATTATAAGAAGTTTGTGGAAGGGTTCTCAAGGATAGCTACTCCACTGACTGAACTGACACACAAGAGTGAGAAGTTTACGTGGTCAGACAGATGCGAGAATAACTTCCAGGAGTTGAAGCAGAATTTGATTACCACCCCAGTCCTGAGTCTTCCGACAGAATATGAGAAGTTCATGGTTTATTGTGATGCTTCAAGACAAGGGTTAGGCTGTGTCATTTTAATATGAGACAAAGGCATTGGTTGGAACTAGTGAAGGAATATGATTGTGACATCCTTTACCATCCAGGGAAAGCCAACGTGGTGGCAGATGCCCTAAGTCGGAGGGGTCTAGGGCAGTTGGACAGTTCGAGGTAGATATCCAAGGAGTTGGCAGAGGATATGACCAAAGCAGGGATTTAGTTGATAGTGGACTAGTTAGCCAACATTACCCTACATTCCACTCTTCTATAAAGGATAAAGGATAGTCAATTACAAGAGCCATAGTTGGTGAAGATTAGAGATGACGTCCTAGCTGTAGTGGCTAGGGACTATATAGTGTTAGATATGGGTTTGCTAAGATACAAAGGTCAGATCTGTGTTCGGATAGATACTGTTATCAGACGGGAGATTCTGGAAAAATCTCATACGACCCTATATTATTTGCATCCCGCCACCACGAAGATGTACCAGGATCTAAGAGGGACATAACCGAGTATGTGGCCAGGTGTTTGACATGTCAGCAGATCAAGGTGGAACATCAGAGACCAGTACGGCTGCTACAGCCCTTGGACATTCTAGAGTGGAAATGGGAAGACATCTCAATGGATTTTTTGGTGGGATTGCCCAGGACAGTGGGTTAGCATGATTTCGAGTGGGTGATTGTAGACAAATACACAAAATCAGCTCATTTTCTACCAGTGAAAATGACTTACACCGTTGACCAGTACGTAGAGCTCTATGTAAAGGAGATAGTACGCCTTCATGGAGCTTCGAGGTTGATCGTGTTAGATCGGGACCCCACATTTACTTCAAGGTTTTGGGGAAGTTTGTAGAAGGCGATGGGCACGCAACTGAAGTTTAGTACAACCTATCATCCTCAAACCATTGGTCAGTCTACGAGAACTATCCAGATATTGGAGGACATGCGGAGAGCATGTGTACTGGACTTTGAGGGGTCTTGGAGTAAGTATTTACTTCTGATAGAGTTTTCCTACAACAATAGTTACCAGGTGACCATAGGAGTGGCTCCTTATGAGATATTGTATGGTAGGAAATGCAGATCACCTATTCAATGGTATGAGATGGGTGAATGCAGATACTTGAGTCCTAAAGTAATTCAGAGGACCAATGAAGCTATTGAAAAGATCACAGCTCGGATGCTCGCATCACAGAGTAGACAGAGAGGTTACGCGATTCTGAAGCGCATGAACGTGGAGTTCCAGGTGGGAGACTATGTCTTCCTTATAATATCACCACTCAAGGGGGTGAGGAGGTTTGGCAAAAAGGGAAAGCTGACCCCTAGGTTTGTAGGACCTTTTGATATCCAGGAAAGGATTGGCCGGGTAACCTATAGATTGGTGTTACACCCAGATTTCGAGCCTTAAGGATTGTGATCTCGAAAGCTGGATTCGTAAGGAATGGACTCGTAATGTCTGGAACGTGTCCGCAACCTAGGCACCGAGCCTGCGAAGCAGAGACAACTTCGAAGATGGTAGCCTCGAAACCTTCACAAGCTCGAAAGGCATATATCGAAGTGCGTCTGTTCTCGGATGACCTCGGATCAGGGGTTCCGAGCCTGACATAAGTATGAGCTCGAAGCCACATAATCTCGGGAAAATGCTATAGCTCGAAAGTCATTAAGAGACCTGGGTGAACGTGGTATTGACAGTATAAGCTGATAACTTTGAATATCTTAGTGAATCATCTAAGAGAGACGCAGTCTGCATTCATTGTTGTAAATCCCCTATAATCAAGGGATATTTATTATGCAGTTATACGCCCCCTGATCTTCAGGGGACGTTTCCTTGTATATAGGATTACAGGCTTTTAATGCCATTAAATTTATTTGCATATACAGAATAACTTCCCGAAATGTGTGGGAGAGTATTCAGAAAACCTCCTCTATAAATAGAGTGGTCATGCACTATTGTAAAGGGGAAATTTTTGTGATCTTGAGAGAAAACTCTGGAGAATTCATTCTTGAATAATTTCTAGTGACCATCTTAAGTTTTAATAACAAAGACTCATGGATTAGGCAGAGTTAACTGCTGAACCACGTAAAAAATCCCATTTGTGTTATCATATTTTTCTTGGCCATAACCAATTATTGTTTTCGTGCTCTTATTTCAATGTTGACGAAAAATGGCGTCAACAGTTTGGTGCTTTCATTGAGAGCCTTAAGCATTCAGTCCCTGAACAAGTTATGGCTGCTAATGATCATAACGTTCCTGAAGAAAATTATCCTAGATGTCCTAGGAAACAGCCAATGGAAAACCCAGATGTTGAAGAAAGAAGCAGATCCTCCGATTCTCGGGGACCACCCGCACCACCAAGAGATGAGGATATGTATTACAATCCTGAGCGATATGTTCCCACTATGGAACTTGAGAACCGGCAGTTGAAACAGCAGTTGGTAGAAGCCAACAAGCGGAATGAGGAGTTGGCAAGGATAGCCGCCGAGGCGTAGGCGGCTCAGCCCCCGCCTCCGCGCGAAAACCAAGACCCTCCTCCGAGGGATGTGCATGTTCCTCCCCGCAGACCCCGTGGGCGTCCACGGAAGAATGCTGCCACAAGAAGGCCGGAACAACCTCCTGCACCAGCAGATCAGTCGGCCCCCTCTAGGAGTACCCGGGCTAGGGCCCCGGTTAATCCACCTGCGGGAACTGAGAACAACCAAGCCCATGCAGAGGCTCGGACTCAAGTCCCTGGGAGCGCACCGAATGCAACCAACCCATCTCGGGAAAACTCCAGACCATCTAGGCTACGAAATGGGTGGCAGCCACCGTCACCCATACGGTTCCCTCCATCACCTATAAGATATCCTTCGCCCCTTCGCAGGAATGCTCAATCAGTTCGAGGTGAAGACGAAAGACGTGCGGGGAGGAGATAAGGGAACAGGGAGGCTTTCCGGGAGCATAGAGGCGCCCCCACTGAAAAAAGCCAAAACGTCCCGATCTCGCACTGCAGAAACGAGGCGGCATGGAAAAGACCCATCTAAAAATAACCATGCAACAAGTTTTACTAGTGACGACTGTGGAGATACCAGATCGGTCAGCATGCATGATCGAGGTCGAAAGAATACAGGGAGCCGCAGGAATCACTCCGACCTACGAGAACACTTGAATCAAAGTCGGGGTAATGTTAACCCAATGAACCCAGACCTGAGGAATCGCTTAAATAGGCTTGAAGACCCCCTACGAAGGCGCGATCCTGGAATCGTGATCGATGACAACCAATTCCAGACAAGACCCCTCGCGGACCCAGTCCAGGAAAGAATTGATCAGTTAGAAAAAGCCGTCAGGCTTTTGAAAAACGAGCAAGGTCAGGATCGATATGAAGATTCTAATGAGGAGCTTGAACCGTTTGCTCCCCATATTTCCAACACTCCATTTCCCCAAGGATTTCGGATCCCTCACGTCCCAACGTTTGAGGGAAAGTCCGACCCGTACAGCCATTTGAGTACGTTCAATACCATAATGAGAGCAAGTAACGTGGGTTACGAGCTCAGATGCATGATATTTCAAGCATCATTGACAGGACCAGCCAAAAGTTGGTTCGAAAAATATAAGAGACACTCAATAACTTCTTGGGATCAGCTGTCTAAAGACTTCAAGAAGCAGTTCAGAGCCATGATGGGGGTTAGACTTGAGGCGTCAACCCTGACTAACGTTCGGCAGCAGCCAGGAGAGACATTGAAAAGTTACCTTACAAGGTTTAACTTGGAAGTTGCTCGAGCTCGGAATGTGGATGATAGCGGTCACCTTATGGCTGTCCAAGCTGGAGTTATGCCAGGAAGTGCTCTCTGGGACGACATGCAAAGGAAACTGGTGAGGTCCCTAACCTAGTTTAACAAACGGGCACAGAGGTTTATTAATGTAGAGGAAGCGAGGTCGACACTTAATGTGGCTTCCCAGCCCGTAACTACAACGATAAATGTGAACTCTGCCTCAACCTCAGCAGACCCACCAGCTTTAAAGCCTGCTGCGAAAAACCCTTCCAAGAGAAAAAAGAATGAAGGGAGTAACCCCGAGGCCGAAGGAGGAAAGAAAAATGAGGGGGAGAGATATTTCTCCTTGTACATAGTGTACACCGAGCTCAACGAGTCTCGGGAGAACATACACCTGGCTAATGAAAACCAGGTCCCCTTCAGGCGTCCGGACCCAATGAGAAATCAGAAGTCCAAGAGGGACTCCAGCAAATATTGTCGATTTCACAGAGACACCGGGCATACTACTGATGAATGTCGACAGCTGAAAGACGAGATCTAAGGATTGATCTCGAGAGGATACTTCAGACAATATGTCAAGAACCAGAGTACTAATCAAACGACCGCGAGCTAGAGAGCAGCCGCGCCGTAGCCCACACCAAACAATAATTCCCGAGCTAGGGAAGAGGATAGGCCCCCACCGATAGATGGAGAAGACGTGATAACCATCTCGGGAGGGCCTCATCCCGTGGGCATGGGCAGAAATGCCCAAAAGAGATACGTTAACGAGCTGAAGACTGGGGACGGGTCTCCCTATGAACCCGAACCTAGAGCTCCCAAAAGTCAAAGGATTGAATCCCAACCAATAACCTTCACTGAGGAAGATGCGTCCCATGTACAGCTTCCTCACCATGATCCGCTGGTCATCACTCTTCAGCTAGCAAATAAAAGGGTCCACCGAGTTCTCATAGACAATGGGAGCTTAGTTAACATTCTCTATAAAGCAACCCTTGAAAAAATGGGACTCTCCCTTCGCAACCTAAAAGCATGTGCGACTACGCTATACGGCTTTTCAGGAGAAGGAACCGCCTGCATGGGGTCCATCGAACTCCCTGTGACCTTGGGAAACTACCCAGTCTCAACAACCAAGATGATGGAGTTCGTGGTAGTAGACCTGCCTTCGGCCTACAATGTGCTGCTCGGAAGACCCACCCTGGTTGGGCTGGGGGCAGTCTCGTCCGTAAGGCATCTGGCCATTAAGTTCCCAACCCCTAGCGGCGTCGGGACGTTGAAGGGAGATCAGTTAGCTGGAAGGGGATGCTACAGTATTTCCTTAAGAGGAAAGAAACAGATGAGTGCACAAGCACTCGTCATTGTTCAAAGTAAATACGGGACGGTCTTAGAGATTGATGAAGAGATCGATCCAAGGGTTGAGGAGAAAGCTGACCTCGAACCCTTAGAAGAGCTCGAAGAGATTTAGCTCGAGGAGTCCGATCCCTCGAAAAAGGTAAAGGTTGGAAAATACCTCCAGGAAGAGACAAAATAGCAACTAATTTGCTTTTTAAAGAAAAACCAGGACGTCTTCGCATGGTCACATTCGGACATGGTAGGGATAAGTCTGAATATAGCAAGCCACACACTAAATATAGACAAAAGCTTCCCTCCGAAGCAACAAAAGCGAAGACAGCTGGATGACGACAGAAAGAAGGCACTTAAGGAGGAGGTCGCCAGGTTAAAAGCAAACCGATTCATTAGGGATGCTTTTTACCCTGACTGGGTAGCCAATCCGGTGTTGGTCCCAAAACCTAATGGGACGTGGCGAACCTGTATTGACTATTTAGACCTCAACAAAGCTTTCCCGAATGACTATTTTCCATTACCGATGATTGACTAGCGCGTGTATGCAACGGCGGGGCATGGACTGATGTCGTTCATGGATGCCTATTCTGGATATAACCAGATTCCCATGCATGCCCCCGACCAGGAACATACGAGCGTCATAACGGATAAGGGTTTATACTGTTATAATGTCATTCCATTCGAGCTCAAAAATGCTGGGGCCACATATCAGCGGCTCGTAAATATGATGTTTTCAGAACAAATAGGGAACAACATGGAAGTTTATGTTGACGACATGCTAGTAAAGTCTTAACTGAACAATAACCATGTTGATGACCTCGAAGAATGCTTTGGCATACTCAGGAAGTATAACATGAAACTAAATCCTCATAAGTGCACCTTCGGCGTATCTTCAGGAAAATTCCTGGGCTTTATCGTTAACGCTCGTGGAATAAAGGCCAACCCTGACAAGATCCAGGCCCTGATTGACATGCCCTCACCTCGAAGACACAAGGATGTCCAAAGTTTGACCGGCAGGATGGCGGCCCTAAGTAGGTTCATATCAAAATCTACAGACCATTGTCTTCCGTTTTTCAACCTTTTGAGGGGAGGCAAGAAATTTGAATGGACGGAGGAGTGCGAGCTGGCCTTCCAGGAGCTTAAAAAGCACCTTGTAGAACCCCCCATCTTATCAAAACCTGTTACAGGGGAAGTATTGTACCTATACCTTTCCACCACCGAACACGCAATAAGTGCAGTGCTCGTTCGAGAAGAAGAGAAGGTATAGAGACTCGTCTTTTACATTAGCAAAAGGTTACTGGGGGCAGAGCCGAGATACCCCTTGATGGAGAAGCTGGCTCTCAGCTTAATTCATTCATCTCGTAAACTTCAACCCTACTTTCAGGCGCACCCCATCCATGTCTTGACTGATCAACCACTTAGGCAAGTCCTGTCTAAACCGGAGGCTTCAGGTCGACTTCTTAAATGGGCAGTTTAACTCAGACAATTCAAGATCACTTACCACCCGAGGACGACCATTAGGGCACAGGCATTGGCAGACTTTATAGTGGAGTGTACTGGCATGACCAACAACGAAGTTATAACCCCGGCCCACAAGCTATGGAAACTTTACGTCGATGGTTCATCTAATGAAAATGGATCGGGGGCATGGGTCATTTTGATTACCCCCGCAAGGAGCAGATTTCATTCCGCCTTAAGATTCGGCTTCAAAGCATCGAATAACGAGGCCGAATACGAGGCTTTACTGGCGGGACTTCGTATAGCCAAAGAGCTAAAAGCTAAAGCAATACATTGCTACAGTGACTCCCAGCTTGTGGTTAATCAAATCTTTGGAGAATACCAGGCTCATGGCACGAAAATGGCAGCTTATTTAGAGAAGGCAAAATATGCATTGGAACATTTCAAATTTTATGCAATCAAACAGGTTCCCCGAGAGAAGAACTCAAATGCAGATGCCTTAGCTCGACTCGCTACTTCCACCGAGAATGATGAGCTAAACATTGTGCCCATAAAACACCTCTCGGCACCTAGCATTAACGAGCCGGAGGAGGAAGACGTGTGTATGATTGAGTCTGAGCTTACCTGGATGACCTCGATAATCGAATATCTCGAGACCAGAGTCCTTCCAGAAGACCGGAACCAGGCTCGAAAGTTAATGTATCAGCTTCCCCGTTACACCATTTTGGACGGAAAACTGTTTAGAAGGGGGTATTCCATGCCATTACTTCGGTGCGTAACTCCACCCGAAGCCAAGAAAATCATCGAAGAAATTCATGAAGGGTTCTGTGGAGACCATACCGGGGGGCATAGCTTGTCCAAGAAAATCATACGCCAAGGATATTTATGGCCAACCATTAAATCGGATTCTTTCGAGTACGTAAAGAAATGCGATAAATGCCAGAGATTCACCACGATTCCTCAAGCTCCACCATTCGAGCTGACCATGTTGACTTCCCCATGGCCATTCGCGGTATGGGGAATCGACCTCATAGGCTCTCTCCCAACAGGCAAGGGCAGTGTGAAGTATGCTGTAGTTGCCGTAGATTATTACACAAAGTGGACAGAGGTGGAACCGTTAGCAACAATAACTTCCAAAAAGGTCCTTGACTTCGTGGTAAAAAACATCGTATGCCGATATGGGATGCTGAGGAAAATTATATCCCACAACGGAACCCAGTTCGATAGCGACTTGTTTACTGGCTTTTGCGAGAAGAATGGAATAATAAAGAGTTTTTCGTCAGTAGCTCATCCTCAGGCGAATGGCCAGGTCGAGGCTGTAAACAAAACTCTCAAGAGTTCGCTAAAGAAAAAGTTGGAGGAAGCAAAGGGACGATGGCCCGAAGAATTGCCCCAAGTTCTATGGGGATATAGGACTACAGCTCGGACGCCAACGGGACATACCCCATTTTCTCTAGCTTACGGTTACGAAGCTATGTTGCCTATCGACGTCAAAATTCCTACAATCCAAACTCACATTTATGATCAAAACTCGAACCACACTCAGCTCGAAGAAACCTTAGACTTGATTGAAGAAAGAAGAAGCGAAGCTTAGTTGAAGAACGCTGCCTACCAGCAACGAGCCACCAGGTACTTCAACAAGAGGGTTCGAGATCAAAAGTTCGGTGTGGGAGATCTGGTGTTAAGACACGTATTTTTAGCAACGCGAGATCCATCAGCTGGTGTGCTCGGGCCAAATTGGGAAGGACCATACCAGATAGAATCAGTCATCCGGCCCAGTGTTTACAAGCTAACGAGGTTGGATGGGAGCCTGGTACCGCGAGCATGGAATGGGAAACACCTAACACCTTACTACCAATAGTATAGGAAGGATGTTGCCTGTAACCATGATTATTTATCTGTACTATTTTGTCTACTTTGGAATTCCATCAAATAAAGATCTATTTCGTTCAATATGTTATATTTCTCTTTATTTTTGCAATCTCTCTTAATTTAATAACCTATGGTCACACTCATAGGATATTAAGGGGGCATCATTGGTGTATATACCATCAGCTTGAAAAATAAAATAACATATACGAAATACATGCAAGTGTTTGGATATAACCAAATGCGCGAGCTAAGGTAATTCAGATATAACCGATTATCAGAAACGTGCAAGTGTATGGATTACAAACCAATCACAACCTTAAAAGGTTTGGAACAAACCAGCTAGAACTAATCAACGATAAGTTGGAACCTAAACCTACTTCGAGATAAGTCGAGATCGAGGCTGGAATATCTTATGGAAAATTAGTTTCGAACTCATAACCTTGGAGAAATAACCGAGGACGAGAAAAAGTAACTAAGCAATAAGATATAACTAAACCGTGTGCATTACACAAAATATAATTACTTTCGGGTTCATGGTTAAAGTAATATCCGACCTTCATAAATAACGAGATCGGAAGCGGATAATTCGAGCAAACGATGCATGAATGCATTGAGTCTCGAGCCTAAATCCAAACTATGTTTATACGAATAAATAAACATATACGATTATTTAATATAAAATGTGCAAAATGTTTCAAACCAAGAAATGTAAAGCATAATTATTAAAATAAAAGGAAATCGTATTAGCCCTACGGGCATAAATTAAAGAAATTACAAAAATAAAGGGAAGCGGCCCCGAGGTGAGGTTCAGGAGAGAGCAGTTCCCTTGGCCTTCTCAGCATCAGCAGCACTAGACCCCTCAGGACGAATAGCATGACTATCCTTCTGAGCAGCCTCCCGAGCAGCTTCATTCGCCTCAAGACGGGCATTCCATCGCTTTACATACTTCGCTTTAAGGGGACTTAGGAAGCTGGTGTCAAGGTCAGCATTATCGACCCAGATTTTGTACATGGCTTGGTTGACTGCCTTTTCCTTCTTCTCTTTGAACTCGTCAAGGAGGCGAGCCTTCTCGCTTTCCATGATCTCGAAAGTTGCAGCCTTCTCCTCCTCGAGCTTGGCATTAGCCCTCTCCAGTTCCGCAAGATGAGTCTTCACCGGTTCAAGCTCGGCCGTCACCTTCTCCAGCTCCGCAAGACGAGTCTTCCCCTGATCAAGCTCGCCGCTCATCTTCTCAAGCTCGACCTTCGAGTCTTTGAGTTCATCAGCCGTTTTAAGCTGGAGATCCCTCAACTCTTGGGCCAAAGACATGCTCGTATGCACCTCGTTGGTCAGCTTATAATTAAGCTATGCTGAAACGATGAGGGCCTGAAACATAAAGGATGAATTAGAGCATAAGCCAAGACATAAGCAATTAAAGGAGAGTTGCGAAAATTACCACGGTAGTAAGTTCAATACTCTTATCATAAAGAGTATTATAGTCTGGGGTCTTATGCACGAGATCCCAGTGGTTAGCCCCGAATCCTAAAAACTCTGACCCACTCGAGAAAGGACATCCGAGCTAAGTACAGCTCCCTGGGTCCCAGCAGTACCATCTAGCACGAACTCTTCAACATGAGGTCGGACCAACGGCAGGGTTACCTTGGAAACTGAGGGTTTCTTTGGAGGTCGGCCAATTATTAGCTGAGTTACGGCTGGAGGAAGCGTAGCAAGTGCGATCGAAACTGATGCATCAACCTGGGAATTTGGCTCCTTGGCTGTGCTCACAGCAATTTGAGCCGTTGGGGTCCTCTCATTGCGCCTGGGGATTTTGGATGGCCGATCGGATCTCCGCGAGCCTCTCGGGCGTTTACTCTTTTGAGCTCCAGCTCCCTCATCACTAAAGAGCACGGGATCGAGGTCGGGATCCATAGCACCTGCACAGTTCCAAACGAAGTTAAACATAATGTTAACAAAACTTGGAAGATAAAAAAAAAAAAAAACCAAGTAGAGAAGGACCTAACTGGAACTCTCCCCCGAACTTGATCTCGGAGACCACGAAATTCCCTCATCTTCAGAAGAGGCGGGGGGAGTATCTTCCCTATAGGTGGATGTCAACCTCAAAAGTTCCCTATAGTCATTGGTCCCATATTGGACGGCTATCCCGTCCGACACCTCGTTCAGACTGTACATAGTGTCATATTTTCCGAGCCAACTATCAAACCTATGAACCCGATCATCTACCCAAGTCCATATATAGAAGTGGTCCCTATCATCCGGGCATAATACTAACCTGGGGACCACATTTTCGAGCTAAGGATGACTGTACCTTGATCATCTGAATCCGAGCTCGAGGCTTCATCGTTAGCCTCGTTCCGCGATTGCGGGCTTCTTCGGCGAGCTGGAGGCGGGGGCCTCACCTTTCTCCTTGGAGGAAGGATGCCTGTTGGCAAAGGCACGAGCTCCCAGTGGTCATACTTTTTGTTGGACCAATCCAAGGTGGACTGGCTATCTCCCAAAAGCCCGCAGGCTCAGAGCTTACTCTCATGCAAAAGATATGAGAGAGACCTCCTACGATAAGGGAGTTGGAGCAGAGCCTCTCTATGCTCCTTCATTATGTCATCGGGAGTAGGACGGTGAAAGTTGGCTGGAAAACAAAACACATTTCAACTAAGTACAACCTACAGACAAAAGTCCGAGCACAGAGATAAAGAAGGTTGAGTAGTATCGAGACGGGGACATGCCATCTGTCCAGAAGAAGGCTTTCTTAAAGTCAGGTGGATGGTTAGGAAGGTCCTCAAACACCTTTTTATCTTTGGGGTAGCTCGAGAGATAGTAGAAGTCGTCTCCTCCCTGAGCTCAGGAGGGATTGCTTTTCAAACAGAAGAGATACAAAATCTCCTTTGGTGAAGGTCATTTCCACTCCAACTCATGGTATAACGACCTCAGGGTAGACGGTACCCTGTAAGAATTAGTGTTGAGCTGGAACGGAGCCAACCCAATGAAGTCCGTGAAGTCCTTGAAGAAAGACTTCAAAGGCAGTAGCGCTCCTGCCTTCATATGTTCATGACTCCAAGCCGCATACCCTAGCCTGTTGTCAGGATTTCCATTCCCTGGAGCATAGCAACATCGTTCGCTGGAGGTTGGAGCTCGACACCTTAAGGAGCTTGACAACCTAAGACCATGGAAGGCCAGGATATCAATTATCTGGGTTATTGAGGTAACCAAGCTACAGTAGTGCTCGGCCTAAAAAAATTCCCTCCTCGGTTGCAAGGTAGAAGGCTCCCCCATCATTGAGAATTGGAGCTCTCCCGGACTGTACGCAACGGTCACTTTTAACCTAGGGTCGAGGGGGATCGACCTGGGTCCTGAATTAGATTCTGGATAAAGAGCCCCTCGAAGGGTTCTCCTCTTCTTTTCTATAACCTCGATGATTTGACGGCGATAGTGAGCTCGGGTTTCTTCCTGTTCGCGCGCGAGATCGTATTCACGAATCAGACGTTGGTTCCGAGCAAACAGCGATTCTGGGCTCGGGGATTTTGGCGAATACGGAATTGCCAGCAACGACCCCCACCGTCTTTCCAGATTCTGTGACAGCTAGCGAGAAAGAAAAACTGGTGAGGGCCATGCATGCAAGGATTCAAGAATTACAAGCTTGACAAGACAAACTCGGAGAGTGCTCGGGTACGAAAAGAGCTCGATACTAAAGACCCGGTTAAGAGTCGAAATGTGTATTCTACAAGAAAAGGAGGGGAGTGGATAAATTTTTTTGAAAATCCTGAAATATCAGGGAAAAAGGGTGACAGCTATTCAGAAATGGTAATCTTGGGTATCGTGCGGTCTTTAAAACCAAGATTTTGTACCTGAGCTTGTTCTATACCAAAACTGGATTTGGAACCAGTGATTTAAACCTAGCATGGAGACTTAAACGTGAAAGCCTATCGGTCAGAACTTCCCAGCGTATGATACTAAGAAAATAAACTAGTGCATTCTCAGAAAAAAAAAAAGAAGAACAACGCAGACAGAAACCAGCATAAAGGAAAACAGAAAGATCATCAGATACTTACACAATGATGGCGATTGCAAAGAAATCGTTGATTGAAGGAGAGGTTGTGGGTTCAACCTTACGGTCTCGAACAAACTGGCGGTCCTTTGTTTCTTCGGCTGGGAGAACATGCACAAGAAAAAAGTTCTCTGGGATGGTTTTTGGTTTTTCCTCTTTTCTTTTTTCTTCTGATAAGTGTAAAATAAGAGGAAGACGATGACTGGGGTCTTATATATAGATGGTAAAAAAGGATTAATCTGAGCCATTGGCCAGAATCCTTATAAAATCCAACGGTCAGGGATTGATGACATGATGGCACCAAAAAGGTGGCAGACGAACGATTGTGGGAGGATTTCCAAGGTACTCGAGTACCTTGGATGAGCAATACCCAACTGACACGTGTCCATTCTCAAGTGTGTGACGGTGCGGTTCCCGAAGAAAGTAGTTCAAAAGTTTCCTTCTCATAGGATTCGAACAAATACTTTTGAGGGGGCAAAATGTTACACCCAGATTTCGAGCCTTGAGGATTGTGATCTCGAAAGCTGGATTCGTAAGGAATGGAGTCGTAATGTCTTGAATGTGTCCGCAACCTAGGCACCGAGCCTGCGAAGCAGAGACAACTTCGAAGATGGTAGCCTCGAAACCTTCACAAGCTCGAAAGGCATATATCAAAGTGCATATGTTCTCGGATGACCTCGGATCAGGGGTTCCGTGCCTGACATAAGTATGAGCTCGAAGCCACATAATCTCGGGAAAATGCTATAGCTCGAAAGTCATTAAGAGACCTGGGTGAACGTGGTAATGACAGTATAAGCTGATAACTTTGAATATCTTAGTGGATCATCTAAGAGAGACGCAGTCTGCATTCATTGCTGTAAATCCCCTATAATCAAGGGATATTTATTATGCAGTTATACGCCCCCTGATCTTCAGGGGACGTTTCCTTGTATATAGGATTACAGGCTTTGAATGCCATTAAATTTATTTGCATATACAGAATAACTTCCCAAAATGTGTGGGAGAGTATTCGGAAAACCTCCTCTATAAATAGAGAGGTCATGCACCATTGTAAAGGGGAAATTTCTGTGATCTTGAGAGAAAACTCTGGAGAATTCATTCTTGAAGAATTTCTAGAGACCATCTTAAGTTTTATTAACAAAGACTCGTGGACTAGGCAGAGTTAACTGCTGAACCACGTAAAAAATCCCATTTGTGTTATCATATTTTTCTTGGCCATAACCAATTATTGTTTTCGTGCTCTTATTTCACTGTTGATGAAAAACGGCGTCAATAATTGGCGTTACCTTCAGCACTGTCGGCCGAGCATAATGTGTTCCATATTTTGATGTTGCGAAAGTATGTAATTGATAAGACTCATGTACTGAGCTGTGAAGATCTGGAGCTACAGATAGATTTATCCTTTGAGGAGAAGCCAATACATATATTCGATAGGAAGGACAAGGTCTTGAGGAATAAAATAATACCTTTAGTTAAGGTATTATCGAGGAACAACAAGGTCGAGGAGACGACCTTGGAATTGGATTCAATCATGCGGGACCAGTATTCCGAGTTTTTCAGGTAAAATTATGAAGACGAAATTCCTAGTAAGGCTTAGGGCCTTGATTAAGGGGCCAAATTGGCAAATTATGGGTTTTATATGATTAAAAAGGAATTAATTGTCATTTATGTGTATATGTGACATATATGTATATCATTGCTGGATTATGTGAGTTATATTATAATATGACTAGGCATGCACGTTTAGGTATATTAAACATGCATGTGGGCCTGTTTCTTGTTATAAGGGTATTTTCGTAATTTTGGCCCGTTATGGGTATATTTGAATATACAAGTGCATATATGTGTGCGACCACATTATTATTTGGATATATTTGGATTATTCGACACGAGGCGATCCTAGTGAGCAATTAGCGAAAATGTCACAACACGAACAAATACTCGGCTCGGGTTGAGCCTAAGGGTATTTTGGTAAATTAGTACATTACCATGGATTATTGGGTAATGGATATTTATTTGGTGTTTATTGAAGATAATTGAGATTTATTTTAGAAAATGTTGAGAAATGGTGGCAAGTTACCATTCTGCCCCTATGGGCATTAAGGGGAAAGCTTTGGGCTTGAGGGAATTTAACTCTTTTATGGGATTTGTCTATACTTAGCCAAAGTAGAAGGTTGTAGATTAGAAGGAAAGAAATTATAGGAAACATGCATAACTCTCCCAAACTCTCTCTCCCGTTCCTCTCGTCTACATTACTTAGGGCTTGAGGAAAATTGAAGCTTGGAGTATAGGATCAAGCTAGGATCAACTTGGGGATCATTGGACAGCCATTAAGGTAACAATTTTGAGCTTCAAACCTTTGGGTTTCTATGGTTAATCATGGGTTTGGAGGTATTGGGGAATGGATTTTTGGAGCATTGGCTCTGGGAAATTTGAAGAGAAAAACCCACAAGTTCGGGTATCTGGTATCAGCGCTGTAGCGCTAGGTTGGGAGCACTACAACACTAGGCTGTGTTTTTGGGCGGTTTGAGCTTCTGACTCTAGCGTCGTAGTGCCCAGTAGGTAGTGCTACTCAGCTTTCAGAACTTGATTTTTTGGTACTTTTTAGGGTATTTGCTCAGGGGTTTGAGGAACCATTTCACCACCCTGCTTGGTGGGATTGGAGGACCTGGGAGCATGGGATTAGACCCCAGGTTTGGTTATGGAATCAAGTGTTGATAAGACATTATCTATGGGTTGTGACTAGGTCGTCACTAAGGCTCAGCACGGGATTGTACTCAGGGGTCGCTTATATCTAGTGTTTGGCCCAAAGGTAAGAAAACTGCACCCTATATGTGGAATGTATGATTGGGGTTCGACCCAGCTATTAATGTAATATGATTAGGGCTTGGCCCATTTGTTAAATATAAATGTGATTAGGGCTCGGGCCCAACGAATGAGTATTTGCTTAGCATACAGTAAGACATTATATCTGCATATATGATGATTGTATTGTTTGGATGTTTGTTCTGCCTAGGAAGCTCGGTTTATTAACTAAGAATATATTTGTTGTGTCTGTTCAAGGTTGACTTGCTAGTCAAGGGTAAGTCTGGTAGAAGAGGGCTCGACTTATAAATCGAGGGTCCGTAAGGCTTGGCTTATAAGTCGAGGGTCTGTAAGGCTCGTCTTATAAGTCGAGGGTTTGTAAGGATCGACTTATAAGCCATGATCCGTGTGATGCGCATTGAGTGCAAGCCATTATGGTTGGGTCAACTTGGGCGTACCTTATGCACTTGACTTGCTCAGATGCCATACAAATAAGAAGGAGTGCAACACACACTTATGTAACCCAATGGTTGCTGATCTGTATAGTGTTTATGCTTAGTTCTAGTTATTACTACTAAGCTTATTGTTTTACTCCGTCAATTGTTTGATATGTTTTCTTGCCGAGTCTTTTGGCTCACGGGTGCTTTGTGGTTCAGGTAAGGGTTCGGAGCAGCTTAGCCAGCCATGAGTTGGAGAGTGATAGCAATGACGTGTACATATGCAGTCTGTTCGACCGCCACGGTCAAGAAATTACAAGGAAGCTAGGGTTGGACCCCGTTTTGCCACCTAGGTCAACTTATTTTTTAACATTGGGGTTGTAACTAACTTTTAAACTTGTATTTTAGGATCCCATGTAAAGACTAAAGTTTTTGTTTATTTAAAATCTTTATGACTTGACCAAAAATTTAAATGCCTGAACTTTTAGTGGCTTAATCACATATTTAGTCCAAATGACTTGATTAGTGAGTCCAGCACTAATTTTAAACACACTTTGTAACATACCCTAATTAGCAGGGCGTTACACTGTACATCAAAATTTCATTCACCTCCATCAAAAGACACATGCTTCTGCATTAGTCCTTATAATAAGAAGTTCATTATCCATACCTGCCATCTATGTAAGCCCTACAGATTCAATAAGAAGTCTAAATGCAAATACAAGACTATTCCTAAAGTAAAACCAAGTACTCAGTCATATAAATGACAAGGTGCAACAAGAAATGAAAAGCTAAAATACATTGCCCTATGCAATTTTCTCATTTTTTGCTGAATCAAAGTACCCTTTCAAGCAATATATGAGATAAGAATATGTTAAAACCCCATTTCCCTGTAACTAGAGGAAAGCCTAATAACCTAAAGAAAGAGACTTACAAAACAATGTACATAAAGATCTTCAGAGCCTTTACTCATTGTCATTGTTCTTAATCAAATTTAAACAAGGGCCTCACATAAATGTAGAAGACAGTTTGGCTAAGACCATGAATTAAAACAAGGACCTCACTTAAATGTATTTGAGGAAAATACTTGACATACAATACTTGGTTCAAGCTAGCCACGTTTACTACTCCCAAATCCTCTGTTCTACAATGTCCCTCCAAGTGTCAATGTCAAGAGCATGAGGCCAAACAAACTACAACCCTTTAAGGGTTTGCTGCTACCGAAATTCAAAAGATAACATGCTCAAATAATAATGTTGGTTAATGTCATATGCGAGATGCTCACACATAGAGAATATTGGGGGAAAAAACATCTCCTAACTTCAACGCACAAATACAAAATATTGGGGAACCATTCGTGCACTCATGTGTAGTAGCTACTTGAAAGCTTTCTCTAAAATAGTATCTCAGATTTTGTTGCCTTTCGAACTCAAATCATCCACGTCATCCAATGTTATAGAAAAATCATCTGATGCATCATAACAACTCAATTTCCCAACCGCAGTATTGCATTTTACAACTATTATAGGTTTAGAATCTTAGAGACTATCCTTGGCAAACTTCATGGTCGCTTCTATAGTGCTCTCATTTTTATCCTTTGTTACACTGAACTTTTGGTTCCTTTTTGTAGGCATAAGAAACTGTACATAAAATATTGCAAAAAAAATAAAGCAAAAACTTCACAATTAGATTCAAAACCCTATTAAGTACTCTATTTCAACAATATATAGATATATGATAAAAAAAAAGGCATACAAAACTGTTTTTTCTCCAAGATTAAGCTTGATAAAGGGTTCCCGAATTACTATATATGGATAATAAATCATATTATTAACACACCTTGTGCTCTTGCATTCTTCCTGATAATAATGCTTCTGGGTCATTGCTTGTCACTTTATTTCTTTTTTTTTTTCTTTTGTCACCAAGCAACTCCTAAGTGCTACTTCTGGGAAAGAGTATATCATTATCTTCAGTTGGACGTTTCCTTCTATTTTGAATAGCCTACAAATCCTTCTAGAAAAAGAAGAGGGGGTGGATAGGGAGGTCAATAATAAGCTAGCTAAAAAAAACTAAGGAAAGGAAGATATTAACATACCACTTCTAATTCCGGAGCCAAAATTTTCTTGCCAAGCAAGATTGACTACTGGTGGGAGCTATTATCAACAACATCTGGAAAAGCTATATAAAACAGTGTGTTGGTCAATTGTTC
Organism: Humulus lupulus; assembly: GCF_963169125.1. Lineage (NCBI taxonomy): Eukaryota > Viridiplantae > Streptophyta > Magnoliopsida > Rosales > Cannabaceae > Humulus > Humulus lupulus. The sequence continues at coordinate 135,541,197 of NC_084793.1, forward strand.
AGATAGAATTTTTTACATATTTATAAGTTTTCTAAAAAGGGTAGTTGACGAAGATAGAGAAAGATAATAAACTTAGGCCAAGCTGAGAAAAAAGTTGTTTAAAACATATTAGGAGAAAGAGAGATTGAAAATGTATTAAACCTTATTGATAGGTGGCAAGGCATGATGGTTGAAAAGGAATGGAATGTTCATCAACTCTGCTGTGATTGTCTTTGTTTAAGTTGAGAATAGGCTCCATGTAAAACCCAGAATTGTTGTGAGGATTAATGTCACTAAACATCTGGAGATCATAATTAATGTTTTCTGAAACATATCAAACAATATAATCACTTAATCAAATTTAAAATTAAATTCCAAAATCATAATGTGTGGATACAGATGGAAGAATAATGTTTTTCATTTTGTCCAAAGATCCAAACCTCTGCAATGGCCTAAATTCTCATTATTGGGCAACAAATATGAACTTGCCATTGTGGGAAAACTTAGCGAAAGACACAACAGGGACCTCATCGTCAATAAGGGCCTTCAAGCAAGCACCAGTGGCGGAGTCCCAAATTTTGCAGGACCCATCAGGATTAAAGTGTACTGAGATAACGGGCATAGAGTGAGCCTTAATTGAGTGAAGGCACTTGTCGATTTTTACTTCCCAGATCCTGATCATGTCGTCGAAGGAGCCAGAGACGATGAGGTTAGACTGGGGCCACTCCGACCTAGTTTCTTTTCCTGTTGCTTTGAGTTGTTTGTTTTTTGTTGTGTTTATTATAAATATTTTACCTAGTTTGTTCCTAAGGTATCATTTTAGGATAGCAAATATATGCCATATATCTAGTTTCTTATTGTTGTTCTTGAAATGGTTGTTCCTTTGTCATTTCCTTTGGAAGTAAATTTGTAGCTTGTCATTTATATGACTGATTACTTGGTTTTTCTTTAGGAATAGTCTTGTATTTGCATTTAGAATTCTTATTGAATCCGCAGGTCTTACATAGATGGCAGGTGTGGATAGTGAAGTTCTTATTATAAGGACTAATGTAGAAGCACATGCGTATTTTGATGGAGGTGAATGAAATTCTTAATGACAGGTTACTACTTTGGATGAAACTTAGACTGATAGTGTATAGTTTAGTATTTCCATAACTCATATACGTGAAATGACTCATGTTCGTGATGAAATTGTTGAATATATATGGAGAGCTAATCGACGATAGTGAGATTTAGTAAAGACATTAGTTGATTGTAATGACCTGTTTAATGTTTTTCTTGGACAATTATTCGTTCATACATTTTTATTTTATTATATAGACTTTATTGATTTTGAGTTATCCCATAGATAGATATTGGGTTTTGAGATTTGAGATAACTTGGATATGATTAATTTGATATTTTTTCATTATAACTTTCTTATATTTATTTGTAAAATAAAAAATAATGGTCAGAAAAAATATTTTTATCTTTTAGTTTAGAAAATAAAATTAAAAATATGTTTACTAAACATGTTTTTTGTTTTTAAATTTTTTAAACAAAAAATAAAAATAAAAGTTACCAAATGCTTTTTTATATTTATTTTTTAAAAACTAAAAACAAAAATAGTTACCAAACACATTTTCATTTTATAAATATAAAAAAAAACATAAAACAAAAATATATTTTAATTTTTATGTTTAAAAAATTTATAAACAAAAATTTTACTGAACGCAATAACATATATAAACATGTAAACAATATAAAAATTCATAAAAAGAAAAGAGTTTAATGTGTAGTATACCTTTATGCTTTTGCTTTCTTTCTTCCGTCTTTGTTCTTCTATGCAATATCAATATCAGAATAATAATTTGAGATTTTAAAGTGTACAAAATGAATATACTATAAGAGTTAAGTGTGTAAAAAATGAGAGACGAATTATGTAAATATACTAAATGGTTTTTTATTTAGTTATAAAAAAAATAATATATATATATTTGTGGATGTCAAAAATTCAAGCTCACAAAAGGCCTCGACCCTATACCAAGCCACGGAGATAACATCATGCAAGGTTATGACTCGCGAAGGTACCCGACACCCAGCACCTTGTATACAGAGCCTCACACCTCGCCCCTAGCGCCATGTGCCTAGCGTGTCACATTTAGTGCCTTACGCCTTGCACCTACTGCGTCACCCCTAACGCCTCACGCTCCGTGCCTTGCATTTGGCGCCCCCCACCTCACAACTCACACCTAGTGCTTCGTGCCTCGCATTCAGCGCCTCACGCCTGACACCTAGCACGTCACACCTTTCACTCAGCACATGGTGCCTCACTCCTTGTACCCAGTGCCTCATCTTGCCTCACTGACAAGACCGTGGCAATCCACATAAGCCTATCGAGGCACATTTCTTTGCATGACATCAAAGGAAGGTAGCGTATTGGAACCAATGATGAAGATAGACCAAGTATCTACTAAACATGCCTTTCTCACGCCTAAACATTTGGTGTTAGGCATAGTGACTGTGCTGCTTAAGAAATTTCTAACTCCCAATAAGGTTACCCTAAGTGCATAGGTGACCAAGCCATAACAAAGCACGCTTAAGGAGAATGAGATAAAAGACTCGAGTAAAAGGTACATCAGGTCAGGTACGCATGGGCAACATGGGTCATAGCCAACCACCACTCCTCCAACACCACTACAATCTGCACCATAGACACTACAACATGCAAGAGTACCGTTTTGTCTCCTTGGTACAACTTTGTACTAAGAACCATTAGACCTCACCTATAATTAGGATCTCACTTCATCTTTGAAGGGGGTTGGAAAATTCTTTTAAAATTGGATTTTTCTAAGAGAAATATACAAGTTTTCTCCATTGTGGTTCTGCAATTTTTCTGCAAGTTTATCTAAGTTCATATATTTCTTACTTGTCTTTGCATTTTTTTGACCATAACATAGTTGATGAGTTTTCACAGTCAACAATCTGTCACGATCTGTGGGAAGATCAAGTGCCAAATAGTTTTTCTTCAATCCGTTACGTCAAAGAATTATGCCAAGCATCCAAAATGCCTGCAAGACGGAGAGGTTCGTCTTGAAGGAACCTAATAGAGAGCATCTATGAGAGATCCTTTACTACCGAAGAATGGAGATGCGTCAGAAGTGCAACAGTTGCATGGCGAGGAAGAAGAAGTATATTCTCTAGCACAACCAGTTGCCCTTGTGGGAAACTTAGAGATGACGCCTCAACTTGCTAGTCGGGGAGAAACACAACACAAGTGGACTCGGTAAGCCCAAGCTCTAGAACTCGAATCTATGAAAGAAATATAGATGATGTACGCTTGAAGAATCAAAAGTTGGAATAAAAGATGGAAAAAATGCTAGAGGTACTCAATTACATAGCGCAAGCAAAGTCTGATGTACCTCTCACTATGCATGCATGGGAGGAATGGAGAAGGAAGGAAACAACCATCCCCATTGATGGTGAGAGGACCCAACTTTCAAGGAACGATCTCCCACTCTCGAAGCACCATGAAGTTCCCATGCAAACGTCGCAGTGAAGAACAAGGCAGGGACAACATGGTGTGAACACCTCCACCTCCAAGAAGACACCTGATAAGTATCGAATTTGTCTATTTTTAATTCATTGTTCTTCTATGATTATGTACTTGATTATTTATGTATATAGTTTAATTATTTTATTTTGTATTTTTAGGATTTCCAAGGTGTTTGGTTGAAAAATAATGATTTTTGGATGTTTTATACGCAATTGCTAAGCTCGACATTACAAGTATGAAACTTCACACTCGGTTTTTATAATTTTCCAATAATCTTTTGGAAATAATTCTATATCTTTTTGAATCGTGCAATTTCAAGGTTTAGATATTTTTTGTAACTTTCCATATCTTTTTTAATCGTCCAATTTCAAGCTATATTGAGGAAATAACGGTTAAAATACTTTTAGTGGCTGTAGCTGAAGAAAAACGCAAAAGTGGAAAAAATGCTATGGCTGCAGCCAGCCACATCCCATGCAATGGCCACATAGATAGAGCCCAATGGCCATGGCCAGCAATGTCCCAGACCACACCCTACATGCAATTTTTTTTGGAAAATTCATGTTTTATGGCTGCGGCGAGCAACAACAGTGGTCGCAGCCTGCGACTGATATTCAGCTTTAAATTTTAAATTTCAAATGTAATTCGAGGGGTTATAAAAGTGGTTCGTGTTAAATTTTAGAATAACTTTGGATTGCAAATTTTGGAGATTAGAGCGATAGAGGAGAAGAAAAGACATCGTTATTTTCAACCTTGATTCTAGTTTTTTTCCACTCTCAAACTTCTTGATTTTCAACACATGTTTATGATTATATGGAGTAGTTTTCTTTTAGGTTAAGGGTTATTTCAAAACCCAAGACATGAAATCTTGAATGCATTGATGAATTTTATTCCTTCTATTCTCTTGTATTAAATTGCATCTATTCTTCTAAGTGAATGCTATTAATCTTGTATAATCTTGTTTAGACGGTCGCTAATTAGGGGTCAGTATTGTTCCAAGTAGAGTGATAAATTGCAATTAAGTATTGCAATATGTATTTTAATTGTGATGGTGAATAGAACCAAGGTTAAATGATTTGCTTGTTTAATGAATTTGTTGTCTAGATTAACTTGTTTCACATAATATAATGCTTTCCTGGGTTAAATAGATCGCGTGGTTGATGGGAATATTTCTTGGTAAAAATGATTAATTAATGAGTGCTTAGCTTTAATTAATTATAATAGAGAAAGTGGAATGATTGACTGCTTAAGTGTTATCTGCGGGGTTAAAAGTTTAATTCGGAATAGGGAATAACAATTGTCATTGTTGATTGATTGATTGTTGAAGGTGGGAACTAATTCTTACCTGATCTTTAAAATCGTATTACCAATTGTTATTTGTTTATTACTTTATTTCATGTCATTAAATCCTGATAAAATTCCCTTTTTAATTCTTGTTTTTATTTGGAAGGATAAGTGGACTAATAGTTCTTGTTGGTTCAACCTTTGTTTGCCACTATACTGATGTAGTTGGTAGAACTAAGAAATAAAGTATAATTAAATTTGGTACGACTAACAACATGCATCAACATTGCTGGATGAAAGAGACACGCCCCAACAAAGAGAATGTGGAGTAAAGGGGGAGAAGGTACCCACAACTTCTTTCATGGAGAAGAATAAAACACAAGCTTCGACCACCAATTTCCTTCTCAAGTGATTAAATAAGAGGAGCAAGGAGCTAGACACAAAAATGAAGGATCTTAGAAGCAAGGAGAACCTCTCCATCCCACTTCAAAGAACCATGCATGACACGTTAAGAAGTTATAACAGACCCAAAATGTCATTTGGATGCCTTTAATGAGTTGATGAAATTGAAAGGAATCTCCGCCAAGGCTAGATGCCAATGTTTTGCAATCAAATTAAGAGGAGGCGCCTACAATCATTCAAGGAGCTAGGCCCAGGGACAATTTCCTCATGGAGGAAACTCACAGAGGAATTCCTTCAGCAACAACGTCCCTTCCATGACTACATGGCACCCACCACAAGCCTCGCCAATGTAAAGCATGGTGTAAATGAAAGTCTGAAATAGTACATTCCACGCTTCAACACAGAGGCAACTAAAGTTGGAAAGTTGCATAAGGAAGAGCTAAAAGTGGCCATCACTATAGGGGTACATTTGAAGAGCAAAATGTGGGATAACATGCTCAAGAGAGAGATAGGAAACCTAGGTGACTTATGTGAAAGGGATCTAAAGTAAATTCGAGTGGAAGATGGCCAAGACCATTTGAGGATAGGCAAATTGGAGCTTCACTTTAAGCCACCATCCATAAACACACATGAGAATTTTAGGAAACTAGAGAATGCTACAACATCCCACTCCAAAGATTCACAAAGCCTTGAAAGCTCATGATGTCAATGGTTGGGAAGGGGAATAGACCTACGATGTAATCCAAGAAATTCCCACCAACATGCGCACCTGAAATGGAATATATAGTAAGGTTTTATGTTTAATATATGAATCAAATAGGTTACCCTAGTTTGCCTCCTAACGTCGTAGTAAAGCATCCCTATCTAGCGTAGTATGCACTAAGTCACAAAGGTCACCTTAGTTGACCTCATGACGAAATAGGTGCATGGTCTCCATACATGTCCATACACTTTACTTATCATCAATGTAATATCAAACATATATCTTACTGATTGTGTTCTATGTTTACAAAGCATTTAGTTCACTCATACACAATAATTGTCAATTGAAATTGCCAAAATGCATATTGATGCAGAATAATAAAAGTGCTGACGAGATGAATCTCACCAACCACTTAGGGGGCATAATGCCAGTAAAGACAGAAAAAGGGCCATGGCATCTATGAGGATAAACCACCCTCATAAGGGTGAAAAAAGTTTTAAAAAGGGCACATCCACACAAGGGTAGTCACCCCAAAGGATGACCACCGTACACGATGCCCCAGCCTCATGACCCTTCGTTACATGAGACACACCACAATCTTAGAGCCCATGGCTCCGTGAGATACGCCTTAGTTCCATAGGTCTCATAACCCTTGGCTCATGAAAAACAAGAGGAACCCCGAGAAGGGTCCTTAATATAAGTCAAGATGGACTTGAGACGACTAGCCAAATAGGGTCATAAAGAAGATGATTGCAAAAATAGTACTATGCCTAACAACGAGAATCATGCTTCTCAAAAGAAAATGAAATGTGCACACAAAAAATTAAAAAGTATGGCAAAGACCCAAAGGGTTAACATGTCCTAATAATAATAGTCAAGTGTACTTAGGAGACTATTTCCACTACGAGAAAGTAGACTTGCAGAAATTCCTAATACAAATAAAAAGAAGGGTTTTTTAAAGTACTATACTAAAGAAAGAATTGGGCTTTTGAAAGTCTTATACAAAAGGAAAGAGAGCTTCTCAAAGTTTTATACCAAAGGAAGAAGAGGGTTTCTGAAAGTCTCATACCAAAGAGAGAAAGGGAAATGGATTTACATTTTAATTATACTTGGTTTACATGTAGGCACAATGTACTACTGCCCGCGCATACTAACTGTAGCATCACAATAAATCTACAAGAACACTTAAAAAGTCTCATTCTAGACTAGGGACAAGCAAGTGTTAATTCAAAAAAATATTAAAAAAAATATCTGACGAAGAATAATTACACTCCTAGCTTGAGGGTCATCCCCTCCATGCAAGACCGCACCTCAGAAAAAAGCATCTTGCATAAAGGGACCATTTTTTGTAGAACCCTTATACAAGGCCGTACCTTGCAATGCTTCTCGAGTCTACTATGCGAGACCCTATTTCGATTATTCATGACTGGGTGATTGCGTCAAAATACTCACACACTTCAAGACCCATGTAGTGTGAGGTACCCCATCTTGGGGGAGAATGAGATTACACCAGCACAAAAAACAAGAATCTACACAAAATAATGGGTGAAAGAGACCAAAGAAAGATTGAGAAAAATGATGGAAACCCTATTTGTAGAACAATTTTCTTAAACTTTGACAAACCTTCAAAATCCTGTAAGAACCACCACTTTGTGATTTTCCTTCTTCAATGCACACAAAACCAAGGGTTATACACGATTTTTATCGCTATCCTAATTCTATATTTCCTAGCCACCATTGATGTTTGAAGCCTTTTCTAAGAGGAAATGGGATTGGCATTGATCAAGCCTTAAACTCACAAATTCAAGCACTCTCTTTATAAATTTCTTGGAGAAAACTAGAGATTCTAGAAAGCTAGAAAGAGGTTAGAGAGAGATTTGAGATAGTGTTCAAGTCTTCTGAAACTCTATTCGAACCCTTTTATAGTGTAGGAATTGTCATTAAGTGTAATTAATAGGATTAGAGCTAAAGAACTCGTCATTTGGAGCTTAAATCATGTGTCTGTATGGACAAGTAAGGTGACGTGTCGCCTGCATGTAGGCGATGCATCCTCTGCTAGGGGATGCATCACCTACTAGTAGTCGACGTGTCGCCTGTTAGGGTTATTGAGCCCCTTTGCATCTGGGCGATGCAACGCCTCCGACAAGGCGACACATCGCCATCTCCTCTGACTTAGGACTCCTCCAATGCGTCTAAAATTTCTCCACCCAAACTTTTTGGGGATCCTTAGATACCTCCATTCATAAATTTGTACACAAAAACACAACTTTTAAGTATCTACAATTGAAACTCAAATTTCACATCTATACTATGTGAAATTCAATAAGGGTTTTATACCTAGCTTGTATAGCAACACTTATCATTTATATTGAACCAATCATAAAATTCCCCAACTTGGTTAAATACAAGCCTCAACCTCTAGCTCAAATAGTTTTGGTGCCTAAAGTACAGTGCCTTTCGACTTGAACTTTACCTTAGTTAAAATACAACAAATTCTTATCAAAATCCTTGGTAGCTTAAAATCTTGAATCAATTATTTCTTATGATAAAATTGGTGATACCTCACATACATCTAGTAGATATTTTGCTTTCCCACTTTCTCTTTTTGCACTCATATTTCCATGTCCTCATCCCTTCATGAACTTTCCGGAGAGAAACTCCAACTCTCGTGAGAGGCGACACCAGCTCTAAGTTCACATAGGTGAATTTCTTACATCATATTTGCTACCTTTACTGATGTTTGTTGCACTCAACTGAACATCATTAAAAGCCCTTGCCTTAACCCTTACTCGATAGGAGCCAACAACATTCATCTTGGATGGAACTCACCAATGTTTAAGTGTTGAAACCATTCACTTATCAAGGACTTTTTCTTGCCCATTGACCTCTTTCCCTTGTTGTTCTCAAGTTTGGAGTTGGGCTGCCATCATTGGTGAATTTATTCTTCTAGGAGTTTCAATCCCATCCCTTTTGAAGTGAAACTCACTAACCTCCTCATAAGAAGTTTTGTAAATGGATCCACTAATTTCTCACTTGTCTTAACATATGAGATCAATATGATTCCATCTTGAATCAATTGTCTCACATTTTCATGTACTACACTAATATGTATAGACTTTCCATTATACACACTATTATATGCTCTAGAAAGTGTTGATTGCTATCACAATCTATTGAAATTATTGATACCATATCTGCGGTAAAAGGGATATCAAATATGACATCCCTAAGCCATTTGACTTCTTTCCTGGTCGCTGCTAGAGCTATAAACCCCGCTTCCATGGTTGTGATATACAAGTTGACTTCTTGGAGCCCTATGAGATTGCACTCCCTCCAAGAGTAAACACCCAACCCATGATGGAGAGATTATCTCCCACTCCCGATATCCAAATAGCTTGGAAATATCCTTCAAGTATCCTTGGAAAGTATGTATAGTGAAGGCTATACTCTTTGGTACCCTTAAGGTAACCAAGAATACTCTCAATAGCCTTCCAATGCTTGATACTTGGATTGATTGCTAGTAAACCTACTAAGTTTACTAACCGCATATGCAATATCCGCTCTTATGCAATGAACGGCATACATTAGGCTTTCTAATGCACTTGCATATTCCGATTGAGCCACTGCTCTTGCCTCATTCTTTTCAAACTTTATATTTGAATCAAATGGTGTATTTGCCTCTTTGATATTAATATGACTAAATTTTTCAAGCACTTTATCGATGTAGTGGGTTTGACTTAATACAAAACTCCCATTATTCCTTCTAACTTTCATACCTAGAATGGTATCTACCTTTCCAAGATCTTTCAATTTAAAGTTAGAAGATAGAAACCTCTTGATTTCTATTATTCCTCTTATTTCATTACTCAAAATCAACATATTATCTACATATAGACACACTAATATGATGACTTTATCAAACTTCTCATGCCATTGTTTTGGTGCTTGCTTCAAACCATATAATGATTTGACAAGTCTACACAATTTATGTTCATTTCTTTGAAGAACAAAACCCTCTAATTATTTCATATAGACCTCCTCCTCGAGATCCTCATTTAGGAATGTTGTTTTGACATCCATTTTGTGAACTTAAGGGATATATATATATATAGATAATAAGGCAAATAACAATCTTATAGAAGTAGTTCTTGCTACCAGTGCATAAGTGGCAAAGTAATCTATTCCTTCATTTTGTTTGAATCCTTTGGCTAGCCTTAAATGTTTGTATGGTGCCAGCCGTATGGTATTTCTTTCTAAATACCCATTTTTACCCTATTGGTTTTGGCCCCTTTGGAAGGCTAACCAATTCCCAAGTGCGGTTTAACAAAATTGAATCTATTTCATCATTAATTAGCTCCTTCCAAAAAGAGGAGTCCCTAGGACATTGCTTCATTGAAAGTTTTTAGATCATGCTCTATTTGAAGTGCAATTGGATATTTCCAAGTGACTTCCTCATTATTACATTCAACAATGTATAGTGTCTCTATTTTTGAACACTTCTAACCTGATCCCAAATCTTTGAGCCTTTGGCTCCTTCTTGGAAATTGAGGTTGCTCACTAACCATTTTATGAGTGTCCTCTTGCGGCTCTCTAGTTTGAATTGGTTCTTGAACTTGTTGTCATAGCATGACATTTTCTCAAAGAATTCAACCTCTCTTGATTCAATTATCACATTATAATCCAAGTCTAATAATCTATAAGCCTTGCTATTTTTGGTATAACCCACAAATGCACATCTTATAGACATTGGACCTAAGTTGGTCTTTTTTAGATTAGTGTTCTTGCAATAAGCAAGACACATCCACACTTTAAGATACCAATGTTTCATTTCTTTCCTTTCCATAACTAATATAGAGGGATATTGTATTTCTTCATGGGAATAAAATTCAAAATATGAGAAGCAGATAGCACGGCTTTACCCCACAAATTAAAACTCATTTTAGAATGTTATAGCATAACATTAATCATCTCAAGAAATGTTCTATTTTTCCTTTCTGCTATACCATTTTCTTGTTAATTATAAGAGGTTGTACATTCATGTATTATACATCCTCTTCACAAAACCAGTTGAAATCATTCGAAAAATATTCACCACCCCTATCACTTCCAAGAACTTTAATTTTCCTTTCCAATTGATTTTCAACTTCCTCTTTATATGCTTTAAACACATTAAATGTTTCAACTTAATTCTTAAGAAAATATACATATGTGAACCTAGATCAATCATCTATGAAAATAGTAAAATATCTACCCCCTCCTCTAGTAAACATTCAATTTAGTTCACATAAGTGACTATGTATCAAATCTAACAACTTAGAGTATCTTTCAACACTTGGAAAAGGTTTCTTTACCATCTTAAATTTAACACATAATTCACATTTATCATGCTCAACACTATCACAATCAATCAATCAACATTTATTTGCTCTTTTAATTGTACTAAATCCTATATGTGCAAGTCTAAAATTCCACAAATTAATAGAAGTTGACTCAGTCATATAACAAGAAGAAGAGCAAGCTTTATTGTCCACATTGTCAATAGAAGTAAAAAGATTAAACATGCCATCACACGAATAACCTTTCCCACAAATACATTCCCCTTTGACAAATTAAGCTTGCCAAAATCTATCACAACCTTGATTCCCAGTTTTCCAAGCAAATTACCACTCACAAGCTTTCTACTCATTTCTGGTCCATACAGAACTTTGGCGAGTAGAATCTTCTTGCCGGACGTGAAGAACAAATCAATAGTCTCCTTGCCTTCAACCTTGGACCTTTTCTCATTGTCCATTTGTATATCATGTCCTTCCTTTGAGGATTCGAAGGTCTTGAAAAGAGGTCGATAATAGGTAACATGAATGGTGGCACAAGTATCATACCACCACCCATTCTCCTTTCCATGGATGGCATTGACTTCGCTTATTGTTGTCACTAGTCTTCTTTGGTTGAGTTGATTCTTGCTTCAGTGTTATGGTTCCTCGTGAACCTACAGTCTCTAGAAAAATGGCCATTTTTCCACACACAAAGAATGGCCCCTTACACCTTTTGAATTGTCCCACATTCTTCTTGGACCCTAAGGATTTTTTACCCTTGCCCTTGTTATTCCAAGTCCTTTTCCTTTAAGTGGATTAGCTACCATATTGGCCTTTGAAGTCTCTCCATTAGAATCCTCCTTGTTCATGTCAGTAGATCAAGATTCCTCTTCAATCCTCAAGGGCTTAAGGATTTCCTCCAATGTAATCTCCTCATTCTTATGGAGGATCTTCTTCTTAAAGCCCCTCCAAGATGGAGGCATCTTGGCTATAATGGCACCAACTAGGAATTGTTCCATCAATACAATGTTGAGTGTAGACAATTTATTCACTATAATTTGCAACTCATGTATTTGGGGGAGAAGGGGTTTCATATCGTAGAACTTAAATTCCATATATTGAGCAATAAGGAATTTATTTGTACCTTCTTCTTCCGCTTTGTACTTCTTTTGCAAGGCTTCCCAAATCTCCTTAGCGGTCTTTGTGGTGGTGTAAAGATCATACAAATGATTTGATAGGGCAATGAGAATGTGACCCGTACAAATCAATTCATCTTCTTCATGCTTCTTCCTTTCTTTGATGACTTTTTGAGTATCATCTTCCTTACCCGCTTCCAACGGGTTTAGGTCATTATCCAAGACATAGAACACCCTTAGTTTGGTTATCAAGAATCTAATATTGTCTTGTAATCAAATGAAGTTAGTCCCATCGAACCTATCCAATCTTACAAAGTCTTGACTCATGAACTTCAAAGCCGAAAAGGATCTGGATTCTTTAATGATGTTCTATCTCAGATAATAGAGATTAGATTGTGGAGGGAGAGTTAGATTACACCACCACAAAAACTAGAATCTAAACAAGATAATGGTTGACAAAAACCAAAGAAAGATGGAGAAATATAACACAAACCCTAGTTCTAGAATAATCTCCTTCAACTTTGATTAACCTTCAAAACCCATGGAGAACCACCACTTTGAGCTTTTCCTTCTTCAATGCAAAAAAAAAAAACACAAAACCAAAGTTTATACACGATTCTTATTGCAGTTTTAATTCTCTATTTCCTAGCCACCATTAATGCTTGAGGCCTATCTATGATGAAATGAGTATTGGGACTGAACAAGTCTTAAACTCACAAAGTCAAGCACTTTCTTTATGTGTTTCTTGGAGAAAACTAGAGATTCTTGAAAGCCAATGAGAGAGAGGTTGGAGAGAGATTGGAGAGGGTGATCAAGTCTTTCAAAACTCTATTAGGGCCCTTTTATAGTGTAGGCACCATCATTAGGTCTAACCAATAGGATTAAAGCTAAAGAACTTGTCATTTGGAGCTTAAAACACATGTCTTTACGGGCACGTCAAGCAGCGTGTCACCTGCATGTAGGCGATGCATCTCCTACTAGGAGATGCATTGCCTACTAGTAGTCAACGAGTCCCATGCTGGGCATTTGAGCCCATTTGCATCCAGGCAAAGCAACACCTCCAAGGAGGCGATGCATCGCCACCTCCTCTAACTTGTGACCCATCCAATGGGCCAAAACATTTTCCAAATGCTACCAAACTTATTAGAGATCCTTAGATACCTCCATGTATCACTTTGGACCAAAAAAACACAAATTTTAAGTGCCTACAATTGAAACTCAAATTTCACTTCTATAACAACACTTATCCTTTATATTTAACCAATCATAACACCCCATGCAAGAGGTACACTGCAAGAGACATCTACCTGAGTGATACACTATACAAGACCTTTATGTGAGGGGCTTACGCTAGGGTGTACATGAGAACATGTGAGGCCTTTTTTTTATAGAAGTCGTAACTAAGCATTACCTCGATAGTCCCCTAAAGTCATGCCGCAAGATCTCACCTCACCAGGGAGTGCATGATTATCCACATCGAGAGGCTTCTTATGAAGGTTTCATCTTAAGACCGTGTCTCACCACCCCACTTTGTGTAACCCTTGCACATATACACATAGTTTTTCAATGGATAAGGCCACGAAGTTCAACATATACAAAGCTTTCTCTCTATAAGAATAAAGTCCATCAGTTCACCACACTTCGCACACCACGTTGGAAAGCTTGCTTTCAAATATATGTCAAGGAGACAAAGGGCAGCCTCTAAGTTTGAGGTACACTAACAGGCCAAAATTGGGCGCCCAATAAGGAGAAGTTGGTTATGGCACTCATAATGGCCTCTCAAAAATTGAGGTCGTAGTTCCATGCCCACTGCATCAAACTACTCACCAATTACACTTACAAAAATTCCTCCATAAGCTCGTAATTTCAGGAAGACTATCAATATGGACCATTAGCTTTGGCCAATTCGACATCACCTATACTCCAACAATATCATATCGACACACAAATGTTGGTGGACTTCATGGCCGAAATGACCTACCTAGCAACTTGTGTCTCATGCCTCGCACCTGGCATCTAGCACCTCACGCCTTCTCTTGCCTCGCTGATGAGGTCGTGGATATCCACATAAGCATCATGCCACCAACGAGGCACATTTCTTTGCATGACATAAAAGGAAGGTAGCCTATTAGAAAATGATGAAGATTGACCAACTGACTATTAGACACACCTCTCTCATGTGTGAACACTTGATATTAAGCATAGAGACCTTGGTGCGTAAGAAATGGCTAACTCTCAAGAAGGTTACCTTAAGTTCAAGTGGTATAGATGACCAAGCCTTAACCAGGCATGCGTAAGGAGGATGAGAGAAAAAACCAGGGTACAAGGTGCATCAGGTCAAGTACCTACAGGTCTGGAGAGAACTGAGTACGAACCAAATACTCATGTCAGACAAGTAGTGGCATTACAAAGATTGTACAACGTGGAAATACCACCATGCCCTTGACATGGGTCAGACTCGACTACCACTCCTCCAACTTCACTATGATCTACACCTTAACCACTTGTAGCATGCCAGAGTACTATTTTGGCCCTTTGGGACCACTTTGTGTTAGGGGTTAGGCTATATATAAACCAAGTTTTTTATATTACAACTCAATAGAATAACAAGAATAATTTATACTCTAATGGGGGAATAACACAAAGAGCATAAAAAAAAATAAACAAGAGATAGAATTGATCATTGGTGTTGAAGAACCTTGAAACATAAAATAATAAGTATATGACTTTATGTGAAACCCAAAATGAAACAGAGGCTTGACACAAATGAATATTTGTTGTCCAAAAATCTCTATTCCTAGCATCCTCCATGAGATTACGTGAAGTTACTACTTTGGAATGAGATTGAGATTCACAAGCCTTGAATCTTCATGGAAGTCAAGATTTCTTTATGAAGATCTTGGACAAATATAGTAATCTGGAGGGATAGGGTGAGAGAGAGAGAGAGAGAGATGTGAGTGATCAGTTCACCGAAGACTCAAGTGACCCCTCTAAATAGAATAGGAACCCTCATTATCCTCAACCAATGAGATTAAAGCATTTGTTTTAAATTTTGAAGCAAAATACACGTCACTATACAAACAGCCCAGGCGACACGTCGCCTACACCCAATCAATGCATCGCCTATATAGGGTTTTATATGGTTGGCAATGCAACGCAGGTCCCTCCAACTTGGTGCTCCAAAACGTGTCGCAGAACATCTCCAAATGCCTCCAAACATTTTTGGTACTCTTATACACACCAAAGAAACACTTTTGACTCAAAAAGATGATTTATAAATGCCTATACCAGAAGTCAACTATCGCACGTTGAATTTAGTGAAACCATTATGGTTTTTGCACCTCTTCGTGCCTAATCAATTCCACTTTGTATTTAACCAATCATAACATTCCCCCACTTGGTTAAATACATTCTCAATCCTCTAGCCCAAACGATATTGGTTCATATAATAAAGTACCTTTTGGGTTTGTACTTTATTGTAGTGAAAACACTACAGAGCTTCTATAAAAAGGTATTCTTAAAAGATTGAACCTAACATTCCTAGTGATAATGATAAAAGTTGTAATATTAAAATGAAATATCTATACACTACAAGCATTTTCTACTCGGATGTAATTAAAAATATTTAAAGTAAATAAAAATTCCTTAGGCAGCAAATTGTCTCAACACCTCGAACAACCTGTATGGGTGTTCTAGTTACATATAAGAAGTTTGTCTAATGTGCTGCAGGGGGGTCCTACTGAGGTTGCTACTTGCAATTCCGGGGGGGGGGGGGTCCTACTGAGGTTGTTGATCAACGGTGGTTCCAACTTCCTCCTCGGCTCCATCAACGCTTGTTGCCAAGGAAATTTCAGGAGACTCTGGGGCATTCTTCTCCTCCTCAGACGAGCATCACACATGGAAAGTTCAGCTTGTTTTACCTGCTTAGGAAGATAATCAAAGTTCACACCATCACTATTCTTCCAGAACATATAAAAGAAATTGAAGGTGCTCCTTGGAACCTCTCAAAGTCACTGGCATTCTACTCTTTGAGCAGCTTAACCCAATCCTCTAGTCTAGTGGCCTTCTTCATGCTTGTGACCAGATTTTCTTATAGCTTGGCTTCCTCTTACAGTTGGTTTAAGAAGCTTCCTTGTATTTGTCCTTGGTAGCAACAACCTTAGCCAGGTCTTCCTTGCTCTTCTTCAACTCCTCATTCAAAGGAGCAACTTTGTCCTCGACTGCTTTGACTTTGGACGTTGCTGCTGTGACTTTGGCCTCCAAAGCATTGATGATGGCCTCCCATGCTTTGATCTCCTCAGCATGTTTCAAGCCAATCTCCTCGACACGATGCCAACCATTATTAACGATCAGAAGACCTTGCGAACAATGAAAAAATGAAGTTTTCGGAGTCAATAAAAGGAAATGTTGTTGGGTTAAAGTAAAATAAAGAAAAGAAACTTATGTCGATCACTTCGTTGAACCCACGAGCAAGGATCTGCTCAGGTCTCAATGAAGGGAAGGAAGCAAAGGCCTCTTGGTTGCAGCGATGCTTGGCTATCTTCTAGACTTTATCAATTGTTGAGCAAGAAGCACTGTTTAAAAATTGTACCGCTAAGGATCCCCCCACCTTTTTTGTAGAAGACTTAGTGTAAGGAGGAGGAGGAGGAGTGGTTGCCCTAGAAGGAGTAGGAGCTGGAGGGTTTTCTAGTCGAGCCCTTTTTCTTTGAGATTCCCCACCGGCCTCTCCAGCATCTTTCCTGCTCAATTTCTTCGAGCCAGCAGATTTTCCCTTTGAGGCATAAATTTCGAACGCAACGTTAGCTTGCACGACTACAAGAAAAACAAGAACGAGCAGAAATGTCAAGAAATAGTTATGGATAATGTAAAAAAACAATCAATATCTGCCTCGAAGAAGTCCAAGCTAAAACTACTGTACTCGAACTAGAATTACTAGTCACTACTTTATCTAAGGAACTACAACTACAATCAATATCTGCCTCGAAGAAGTCCAATCTAAAACTACTATTCAAAAAATTAAAGTTGCTCTCTTTATCGAGTATATCATAAAGGATGGGAAATGTATCTAAGAGTGAAAAATCCAGACCATTCTCATCAGAGGATTCAAACGCACGACCATTGTATTCAGGAGATTTTTGTTTTCCCTTCCCATGTTGAGGAGGGATATTAGCTGGTCGGCCATGGAGGATTGGCTCTTGAATGGTCACTCCCATTGGACGACGCCTTAGAGGTTGTAACACATCTTGTTCCTGTTTGGGATTCTCTTGTTCCTCACTACCATCTCCGATGGGGCTCCCTATGGTCGATTCCCACACCTCTTGGTGAGGCTCTAAAAGCCCGACCAGCCTCAAATTGCTTTCATTATTAATAACCACGTGCCCCTCAGAATAAGTCATGCAATGGTAGAATTGCCCCTGCTTTAATGTGATACCTCGACAAAGTGCTAAAGGCGCCTCCAGGCACCTTTGGCCCCTGGTCGGGTGTTGGCTTATATAGAGTAATCCCAGGAAGCTCGAACTTCTTAGGATACTTTGCCACCATCCTGCTCGATATGACGCTTGGAAGGGAGATTTACCAGGGTACATCTCCTCGTAAGCCCTCGTGTGGGCGAGCCTTAGGTTGGATCTCTAGTGGTGCAACCCTTAGGGGTTAAGGATCGTTTGAAGGACCCTCGGTGTTTTCTGTTGGCTAGGTGGTAGGTGAGTTTGTGGTTTTTCTTTTTCTCTAGGCAGTATGTTTGACACAGCCATTGTTTGGTTTTTTCTTTGGAGATTTTCGAAAAAGATCGGTCGTAGGAATTGGAGGTTGTTTTGAAGGCTCTGAAATGGGAAGGAAAGAATGTTCTTGATCCTCGAATAGAAGAGCAAGGAGATCACTATCTATTGGTCTCTCTCCTCCCAAGGGATCATGCATGAATATCTGAGAATAACAAAGGGTGAGTGAGAATCTAGACCCATAGAGAAAGAACAACAAAAAGGAAAGAAAAACAAGGATAACGCTACACGCGAATAAAAGTTAAGCTTTTATTCGACCAGTAGTATCCTAGTAAAAAACACGAAAAACCTGCGAGTAGGTTGGAAAAACGGATCAAAAAGTGAATGTGAAAAACTTTTTAACTTCGTAAATACCAAAAATTGAATTTTTACTTCGATTTTGTGTGCAAATGAGTGACAATATGCCTAAATACCTTTCCTAAACAACATTATGGGCCTAAAATTTCCTAAAATCCCTATTTTATCCCATAAAATCCTATGTGTTTTACCCATAACCGATTACCCTCAAGAACATGTAAAACCCATTTATGAAAACATACAAATCACAGCCAAAATGCAGAAAAATTGCTACAAAGTTAGGAGGATGGGTTTGAAAACTTACTTGGAGTAAGGATTGTTGAAGAAATCACGAAGAATTTTCCTCGGATCTCACTGAAATGTCTGAAGTTCTTGGAGTTTTTTTTCTGACTGTTCTTGAAGAGAGAGAATGGTCGTGTAAAAATGAAATGAAGGAAAAAGAGGTGTATTTATATCGGTGAAGGGTATCTGACGTGTAATGATGAGATTTATGGGTTTTCGCATGGGAAATAGCAATAATTGTCAAATCATGCCAGGGAAACCAAAAAGGTTGTGATTACTTACCCTTTCGAGAAAGTAAGTACAGATGGATGTGACGGGTCACCAAAATTTCTATTCACATTAAAATAAACTTGGGGGGAAAATGTTTTCCAAAATATTCACATGATGATGTGGCATGTTTAAGAGGCACATGAGCAGAACATGGTTATTAATAATGAAAGCCTGGTAAACCGACAACCAGAATGTTAAGAGGAAATTAAAGCTGCTTGATAGGTGCAAGGAATATGCTGAGTAGCAAGAAAAGAAGGGGTAAAGAGGCATACGAACAGAGATTCTCGTGAAATTGAGACAAACACTCATAAATGGTTATAACTTAGATATTCCCGACATATTTAATTATTTTAAATGTAAATATCATTAATTGTGTTAAATTTTTGTTATGCTTGCAACGCAAGTTAAGGACAGCCTATAGGCCCATATGTACATCCATGAGCCTATAAATAGGACTCTTATGATTCATTTAGGTCAGGCACAATATTTGGTATCCAGAGAGAAAGAGTTATTTTATACATAATACTTATATATACTTTCAGGGCTTGTGAAACTCAGTGAATCCTTGTTCGCTGATCCCAGGTTTTAGACTTCTTTTACATCAATAAAACACTAAGTGGACGTAGGTTATTACCAAATCTTGGGGTCGAACAACTATAAAATCCTTGTGTCATTTACATTATTGAATTCAGTTCTTTACTTCTTGTCATTATTTGTGATTCCGTGTCGTTGACCGAATTGAGGGTCAACAATAAGCACTTGTCTGCATTGTTCTGTCTATATATAAACCATGTTTTGTATATTTCAACATAATAAAATAACAAGAATAATTTATACTCTAATGGGGGAATAACATAAAGAATAGAACACAAATAAATAAGAGATATTTATGACCTTAGGTGTTGAAGAACCTTGATAAATAAAATCACAAGTTTATGATTTTATGTGAAACCCATAATGGAACCAAGCTTAACACAAATGAATATTTATTGCCCAAAAATATCTATTCTTAGCCTCCTTCTTGATATTGCTTGAAGCTACTACTTTGGAATGAGATTGGGATTCACAAGCCTTGAATCTTCATACAAGTCAAGCATTCTTGATGAAGATCTTGAAGAAAACTAGTAATCTTGAGAGCTAGAGAGAGAGAGAGAGAAAGGTTTTAGAGAGAGAGAGAGTGGTGAGTGATCAATTAACCAATGACTCAAGTGACCCCTTTAAATAGTCTCATTAGGCTCAACCAATGAGATTTAAGCATTTGTGTTTTTTAATTTTGGAGCCAAAAACACGTCACTGTACGGATACATACGGACGGCCCAAGAAACGGGCCACCTGCACCTAGATGATGAATCGCTTGGCAAGTGATGCATCGCCTCTATAGGGTTTTATAGGACTTGCAATGCAACACAGATCCCCCTGACTTGGCGCTCCAAAACTTGTAACAAAACCTCTCCAAATTCCTTCAAAAAATTTGGGTACTCTTATACACTCAAGAGGAACACTTTGGACCAAAAAAAATGATTTATAAATGCATATACAAAAAAGTCAACTCTCGCATGTTGACTTTAGTGAAATCGTTATGCTTTTGCACCTCTTCGTGCCTAACCAATTTTACTTTGTATTTAACCAATCATTACACTTTGCACTAAGAATCATTAGATATCATCTATGAATAGGACCTCACTTAATCATTGAAGGGGGTTGAAAGATATACAAGTTTTCTCCATTATTGTTCTACAATTTTTCTCCAAGTTTACCTAAGTTTTTCTTAGTTCATATATTTCTTACTTGTCTTTGCATTTTTTGACCATAACATAATTGACAAATTCTCACCATCAACAATGTTTAACAACTAAACTTGGATTATATTATATATATAAGCAAATAAATATATATGTTAGTTAATGACTAATAGTTAAAATTGTATATAAATAATTAAAGGCATGTTTAGCCATTGACACTTGTACCTTAAATCCAGTAAGTGTCCCAACTCTTGTACCTTACTTCCTTAGCGATTATTGAATTAGCTATTAAAAATATCCACATAATATAACTTACCACATCTAATGAGTTTAAGCAACTTTGCTAATTCCATGTTGCGAGTGCAAATGTAAATTCACCAATCTAATGAAGTTCCTCACTGTCACATCCAGAGATAACACTTGGTAATCGAGTTGCCTAAAAGGAATTGAGACCAAATTTCACAAGAACAAGGGCACCGAGTACCCCTCTAGCAGATTCCTAAATCCTCAAGTGCTCACACATATAGTTGGCATCTACATAGGCACACCGACCTTGTAGGAAAATACCTCATGTTATAACACCCGAAGTTGGCATCTGCACGAGCACTCAAACCTTGCATAAATATAAGCTTGACTGGAACCTAGTCCCAACTAGCATCCGCTAGGTTAACGGTCTCTTGGTTACACTTTCTACAACATCGTGCCTACATGTGCTTGTGTCTAACAAACAGACTTAAATTGTACAAGTGTTGTAAGCAAAAAGAAAAAGATTGAACTTAGCATTTAAAGAGTGCCTTTTGACGGTTTAGCATCAAGCTCTCTTAGCTGATCTATTTTCATAAAAATATATTTGAATTATTTATTATGGAAAATTTAACCTTAAATATTTTTTTTTGGCATTTTGAAGTTCTTTGTCAAATATTACAACCAAAATTCATTTATAAAAACTTAAGAACTTATACATAATTCTTATAATGAGTCATCATAAGTTCACTTCTTTATACAACAACTCCAAGCCTAAAAATTCGCATAACCATATGTTCCTATATCTTATGTTCCTTCATCTCAAGTCCCCTTTGATTATCAAATAATACATTAAGGAAGCTCTCAATTGGTAGCTTAGGATAAAGGCTTAAAATACACAAAAAATGCAAATTCGTAATTTAAAAACCATAGGTCAGATTTAATTGGTTCTTGAACCAAAATTATTTATTTTATAACCTCTTTAAGGTAAAAATATGTATAAAATACCGCAATTTATTTTTCTTAATTGAAAAAATTAATCTTCACTTAATTTTTACTTTTGAAACACAAATTTTAAGTTAGGGGCATTAGACTTCAAAACAGTCAGGTTACAAAATTCATATTTGCGAAACTACAATGAGTCTCATTTTGTTTCCTCTACACATTTGTTAATTTATATGTCTAGTATAATTATAAAATATGCCCCAAAAAAAATAGCTTCGTTGACCAAAACCCAATTTTCTAGATTAGATCATAAACTTACAAAAATTCTAAAACTAATGCTCCTTGTTAGATTTTCCAAACATTTCCAAATAACTAATTTAATATGTTAATAATGTACCTTAAAAATATCAGAGCAAAAGGATCGTTTTTCATACATGTAAATATTTTTTCAAATTCGTTGGTCAAGCTGACTTTTTTAAGAATGAATTTGCACGATATTTGGAGAATTAATAAGTCATCAGAAGTTCACTTGTTAATATTAGGATCGGTTAAACTACAAAGATTATGTAGTATTACACAAATTGGTGTAAAATCCTTAACTATTTAATATAATAAAAGTGTAAAATTTGAGTTAGCCATATAGTCGTTTACAAATTTGAGTTAGAGTTACAGGCATTTAAAATTTTCTTTAATTTTGGTTATTATGTAAAAACTGAAGTTAAATGGTACCCTTCAACTTCGGTTATTATGTAAAAACCGAAGTTAACAGGTACCCTTTAACTTCAGTTATTACTTAATAACGGAAGTTAAATGTATTTTTTCCTAAAAAAATATATTTATTTTATTTGTATTATTATTTTGGTATTTTATAAATGAAATTCTCTTATTTGGATTAAATTAATTGGTTAATTCAAATAATTAATCCAAGGATGTATGTAAAAACACGTTTTAACAGATTGCGGAAATGCTTAAACAGATGTATGATATGTGTAAATAGAATTACTTAATCAGAAACGAAAAAATAAAGGACACACGAATTTTTACGTGGTATCAACAACATTTGCAGGTTGTTACTAATCCACGGGGCCACGCCCAGAGAATGAAGTTTATTAGATAAGAATTATTCAAATTACAATCACCAATTGACTTATACAATCTTAAAGACTCCCTCTTTAAATTGTCGCAATCCCAGCAATTTGACACTTCCTAATAACACTTCCAAATGACTCAGAAACTTGAACTCCCTTCAACTTCTGGTCCGTGCACTAATCATCCCGAAGAGTGACTCACACTACAAGCTTCTCCCGAAGCTCTTAAACAAGGTGTCCTTGAGAGTTTTACCTGCAAAACAGTTAACAAAACATATGCAAGAAAAACAGAAAACAAAACACAAAGAGCTCTAGAACAAAAGCTCTCTGCACATGAAAACGACACTTCAACAAAATATGAAATCAATCTCTGAAGTGATGACCTAATCGTCTAGATCAGAAGCTTTTATAGAGAAACAAAAGCATAAATAAAGAATATTCACCATTGATTACTTGATGCACAAGATATTTCTAAATAGGGTAAATATCCACCTGTTTAGACAGAACCGGATTCTGCTGGAACCAAAAATACCCAGACTTTCCTAACCGAGACAAAAAGAATAAATGACAAGAATATTTCCAAGATAATTTCAGATCTATTCTATATACGGAAAGAGACATTACAGCAGAGAATATTACACAATAAACAGGATTTAATCAATAAATACAATATTAATTTTGACTAAAACCAAAAATGCCAATAAACTAAAAATAGAAACAAATCCCTCAAAATCGAGATTTTACAATAAAATATTTTAATCATTATTTTTTAATTTTAATTTGTAATTATTTAAATATTAATAAGTATATTTGAACATTCCAATAAACTTACAATTAAATAAAATTTGCAAACTTTATAGACTTAATGTACATATATATACATTCATACACAAATAAAACATAAGTACCACATAAAATATGTCAAGTTCACCTAAGTATTTTAAAATATTGAAATTTCTTAGGTATTAAATATTTTTCAAAAAATTTAGTAGAATTTTCCTATAAATAGGACTACCCAAACCTTTTGAGATTCAACTTACAACGTAAATTTGCAACAATTACAAAACATATAAGCACAATCATGTTAATTTCCAATTACAGTAGAACTCATGTTAATAAATTGTCCATCTGGAATGCTTGCCTTGAATTTTGACGGTATCCATAAGCCTCGAAGATCAAAGTAACCTTATCCAATTAATAAGCATGATAATGTTACTTCAAGCTACGAGCTTATGGTTATCACCGCGGCACACAAATTCCAGATATCATATTAAAAACCTACAGCCAAACCTAAAAAGTTTAAATTATAATTGTATAAATAAATATTACATATTAAAAAAAACATATTCAATTAATGAATCCTAAAAAAAATAGGGCAGAGTTTCCTCTGTTTTAATAACATATCCCATTTTCATAAGTATCTATTAATTCAAAACAAAGAAACACAACATTCACATGCATAATTCCATCCTTATACCGCCACAACACAAAATTTCCAGATCTCACTTCACTAATTTTCAAACTTAATTTTCACTAAATTCAATATGATTTAACTATAATTCTATAAATATGTTCAATAGTAATAAATAAAACTAAAATAATTATTCACCTTCAAATTAATTGTCAAGTTAGTAACCGCCAAGTCAAAACCAAAATACCGCCATAACCATAATCGTTCTAAAAAGTTTAAATAAAAATAAAGTATTAAAATTATTGAATTTATATATAACTAGTACCAGACA
Source organism: Humulus lupulus (assembly GCF_963169125.1). NCBI lineage: Eukaryota > Viridiplantae > Streptophyta > Magnoliopsida > Rosales > Cannabaceae > Humulus > Humulus lupulus. The sequence continues at coordinate 135,565,928 of NC_084793.1, forward strand.
TATTTAATATTTGATACAAACTAAACATTAAAACATATTTATACAAATGACTCTTTGAACAAAACTTAATTTTTTTTTACAACAACATATTAATTTGTTTTTTTTTCACGAACAAAATATTAACTTGATTAATACACCAAGTAATTATTATAAATAATAATATTTTTTAAAATAACAAATAATTATAAATTTATTAATATAATAATACTAAATTCATATTAATAAATAAAATTATCATAAGCACATATTTGGAAGATTCATACCTTCTTAAATAATCAAATGCAACTCCAAATCAAGATTATCAACATTAAAACCTATATATTATCAAAAATATAATAAATCTAAAATAATAATTAAAAAGAAAATAAAAAATCATACGAACAAATATTTAACGATCCATACCTATTTCAAAGCTCAAAAACGAGTTTGGATGTTGAAAATTCATTCAAAATCCAATAACAATGGGTATTTTCGACCACCACCCATACGCATTATCAAATGAAGAAAATTTTCCTCTCGAAACTAAATATAACCACTTTTCTATGATCTAGATGAGTTTCTTTTAGCAAAAATGATGGAAGAAATTGGATGAAAACAAGAAAAATTAAGGAAAATAGGTGAAACCCTGTTCTCTCTCATGGTGGTAATAAGGGTTTTCGGGTCTGTTTTGCGTTTCAGAATGAGGAGGTATAACGCCCTAATTTCTTAGAGTTGTTACCAAATGATTTACAAATGTGTCATTAGCTCGCTAATCGAGGTTTTAGGTTGAAAAGTGTGATTAAATCGAAATAAAGACTCATTTGAGGAACATTAATTATAAAAGATTTGGACACTCATTAAAGTCATAAAAGTTATACATCGCAATCCCAAAATATTGTTTCAAAATGTATTACAATTTACGAGTTAAGATATAGACGACCTAAGCGACAAAACCAACCATTTACACTATATTCCTCAAAACAACCCCTACCGTGGCGGCCAGGTAGGCCGAACATTTACATATAGCTCCATGCTCTCCAACTCATGGTTCGTCGACGTTTCCCTTGCCCTTGCCTGCATCATAGAGCACCGTGAGCAGAGGCCCAGCAAGAAAACTCAACACATAGCATATCATAAGTCAATCCAGTAATAAACAGCTTAAACAAATAGCATATTAAACATTGAGCGACCTATGTCGACCCAGGTGCTCTACCAGGCACTAGGTTCACGGGCTTCACCGAGTGAGTGAATGCAGCACCCTAAGAGGGTCTTGCCCTAGCGGCCTACATTCACCATGCTTAATGTCGATCCTGGTCTTTCTCCTCTCCAACCTTTGTCATTTCTGGCCTTTGTCGTTCCCAACATTCGCTGTTCTCAGCCTTCGTTGTTCCTGACCTTTGTCGTTCTCAGCCTTCATCGTTCCCATCCTTTGCCGTTCATTCATGATCATGCACAATATACCATAAATTTTAGAGGTATTCACACACACATCAAACAAAAATAATAGGGCCATGCCCTGCTCTACGGGCACAAACATTTTTCTTGCCTGTGTCCCGAGCTGGCTGATTAATGCGATCCCGAGCACGATACCCTAAACTCGAGCCTCGATGCAAAACCTAGTCACAACGCATCAATAAATAAACATCCATGAAGCCATAACCAATTAAGAACTTTAGATTAATATTATAGCCTTCGAGACCTCGAATTCTACTAAACTGGGTAGTAGAATCCTTCTGAGCCCTTTCATTTGGGTTCCCAAGCTTAAAACCCTATCTTGGTCATTTTCCCTAATTTGAGTCGTGGTCCGCTGCAAGTCAGAGAGCCTTGGCTCTCTCATCTGAGGAACACGAGCCGCAGTGTGCCCTGCCTATGCCACGGTGCCTAGGCAAAATCAGAGGCTTCCCAGGCCTCTTTGCAATCACAGGCCACGGTGCCTGAAGAAGAAGGTCGCGGCTCGAGCCCAAAACCCAGAAATTCCCATGCATTTCTACGAGCCAAATCCACTAATTCACACCCCAAACTTGCACCAAGGTCCCCATTGAGTTAAAAAAGTATAGCTCTAATCAACACATTATAAACAACATAAACACCTCTAAAAACCATCTAAATCCGTAGCTCAACTCAACACAAAACCTAAGTTAAAACTCAGCTAAACCTCAAATTTAACCAGAGAAATTCATAGAAAAGCATGTTCTAAGCCTTACCTCAATGATGATTTCACCCTCAGCTGCTGCTAACCTCTTCCAAACTTCAATTCCCATTCCCTTTTCCACCAAAAATTTCGGAGAAAAAGCATGGTCTACCAAGCCTAAATGAGAGAGAGAGAGAGAGAGAGAGAGAGAGAGAGAAAACGTGGCAAAGAGAAAAAGGAAGGTTGACGAAGTGTTTTCTGATTTTTGGTTCATTCCACAAAGTTCCTGATTCTATGTCATAGTTCGAAAGAAAAAAATGCCCCTAACTTATCCTTAACCTTTCTAACGCCACCAAGGGCAAAATCTTCTTTTGCCACATTCCCGCTAATCCTCGAATAGTCCTATAAATCCTCATTTAATCCCAACATACCCAAATAATCGCTAAATCACTACCCATTACCCGCTAACCCGAAACACGTGCTACATTCCCAAAATACCCCTAGGCTCACCCCAAGCCGGGTATTCGACTCCATTGTGACTATTTCTCTATTCCGCTCCCTAGGACTGTCTCGGATCACACATCACAAGTATATCTCCACAATACTGTGGTTCCATTCATAGCACACATATTATCACAATTATGACCTGAATGGGCGAAAATTACAAATATGCCTCTATTAACCAAAATGGGCCTACATGGATATTTAATTCACCTAAACATGCATTTCTAATTAGAAAATCATTTAATCCACGTAATAACATAATTAAATCAATTATTGCCCTCCTGACACGCTAATCAAGGAACTAAGCCTTATTAGCGAATTTGGGACGTTACAACTATCCCTTCCTAACAAAAATTTCATCCTCGAAATATACCTGAATAGCTCTGGATATCAATCCCCCATATCTGACTCAAGATCCCAAGTTGCCTCTTCCACCTTATTGTTTCTCCACAACACTTTCACCAAGGCAATGATCTTGTTCTGCAAGACTTTACCTTTTCGGTCTAGAATATGAACCAGCTTCTCCTCATAAGACAGATCTTGATCCAGTTCCAAGTTTTCATAACTCAGCACATGCGTAGAATCTGATACGTACTTCCGGAGCATGGACACATGAAATACATTGTGAACCCCTGATAAGGCTGGAGGCATAGCCAATCTATAAACCACCTCTCCAACCCGTTCCAGAATCAACGAGGCCAACAGACCTAGGACTTAACTTTCCTTTCACTCCAAATCGCTTTACTCCTCTTATAGGAGAAACATTAAGGCACACAAGATCACGAATTTTAAACTTTACACTTCTGCGTCTCAAGTCTGAGTAACTCTTCAATCGACTCTGGGAGGCAAGCATCCGAGCTCTAATTTTTTTAATCGCCTCATGGGTCCTCTGAACAACCTCAGGACCTAAGTACTTCCTCTCACCCATCTCATCCCATTGGATGGAAGATCTACACTTCCTCCCATACAAGATCTCATACGAAGGCACTCCGATAGTTGCCTGATAGCTGTTATTATATGAAAACTCAATCAAAGGGAAATACTGACTCCAAGATCCCCAAAAATCCAACACACATGCCCATAACATATCCTTCAGTACCTAAATCATCCTCTGAGGTTGTCCCTTCTTCTGAGGATGATAAGCAGTACTAAACCACAACTGCATGCCCATAGCCTTCTATAGTCTCTCCCAAAACTTAGAGGTGAAGGTGGGATCCCTATTGGATACTATCGACATCGAAACCCCATGAAGTTACACAATTTCCTTCACATACAACACAACATATTGCTGCACCATATGAGTTGTTCTAACAGGAAAAAAGTGGGGTGATTTGGTGTACCTATCCAAAATCACCCTCACAGAATCATACTATCATATTGTCTTTGGAAATCCAACCACGAAGTCCATGGGGATATCCTCTCATTTCCAATTTAGAATCCCTAAAGGTTGCAGCAACCCTCCTAGCCTTTGATGTTCAGCCTTCACCTGTTGACAGGTTAAACACTTGGCCACATAATCCACTACCTCCCTCTTCATCCATGGCCATCAATACAAAGTTCTCAAGTCTTGGTACGTCTTCGTCATACCAGGATGTAAGGAGTAGGGACTGGTATGAGACTCATCTAGAATCTCTCACCTGATACAAGAATCCATCGGAACGCAAATCCGACCTTAATAACTCAGTAAACCCACCTCTGAAATAGAAAAGCCTCTAGCCATTCTTGCTAAGACATCCTCCTTGTGTTTCCTCTACTAGGGATCCTCCCTCTGCGCTTCCTTGATCCTTTCAAGGAGCGTGGACTGAACTGTGATATTAGCTAGCTGACCAACGACCAATTCAATTCCCGCTTTAGTAATTTCTTCAGCTAAGTTTTCTGCATCTGCCTCGAACTAAATAGCTACCCTGGTCCCTTCCAACACGTTGGCCACCACATTGGCCTTCCCTAAATGGTATAAAATTTCACAATCGTAGTCCTTCACCAACTCCAGCAAACGCCTTTGGCACATATTGAGATCCTTTTGAGTAAAGAAATACTTTAAAATTTTATGGTCAGTGTATATTTTGCACTTTTCTCCATACAGATAATGCCTCCAAAACCTTAGTGCAAATACCACCGCTAACAGTTCCAGATCGTGAGTTGGACACCTCTTCTCATACTCCTTCAGCTTTCTCGATGCATAGGCTATCACCTTCCCAGCTTGCAGCAATACACACCCCAAACCCTGCCTCAAAGTGTCGCAGTAGACTACAAACTTCTCATTGTCTGATGGAAGACTCAATACCGGAGCGGTGATCAGTCGCCGCTTCAATAGCTTGAAATTTTTTTCACATCTATCTGTCTAGACATACTTGGTCTTCTTACGCGTCAGCTCAGTCAACAGTGTAGCTATTCTGGAGAATCCCTCAACAAATCGCCGATAGTACCCTAGTAATCCCAAGATGCTCCTATCCTCTGGTACACTGCTCAGCTTAGGCCAATCTCTCACTGCCTCAATCTTGCTTGGCTCCACAAGAATCCCCTCCTTACTCACAATGTGGCCCAGAAATGTTATTTGGGATAACCAAAACTAACATTTGCTTAACTTAGCATATAGCCTATGCTCTCTCAACTACTGCAGTACCAAACGAAGATGTTGCTCGTGCTCTGTCTCTAACTGGGAGTACACCAATATATCATCGATGAATACGATCACAAACTTATCCATGTAATTCCTATAGAACCTATTCTTCAAATCCATGAAGGCTGCTGGGGCATTAGTTAATCCAAAGGACATGACCAAGAATTCATAATGTCCATACCTCATATGGAATGCAATCTTTGGTATGTCTTCTTCCATAATCCTCAACTGATGATAGCTAGACCGAAGGTTGATCTTAGAGAACACCGTCTTCCCCTGTAGCTGGTCAAACAAATCGTTGATCCTGGGCAGTGGATACTTATTCCTAAAGGTTAACTTATTCAGATCTCTGTAGTCATTACACATCCTTAAGGATCCATCCTTCTTCTTGACAAACAACACTAAAGCACCCCATGGCATAAAATTGGGTCTGATGAATCCTAGATCCAGTAACTCTTGTAACTGAATCTATAGGTCATTTAACTATGTTGAAGCCATTCGATAAGGTGCCTTAGATATTGGCTCCGCCTCTGTCACAAATTGTATGACGAACTGGATCTCTTGGTGCGGTGGCAACCCCGGCAGGTCTACTCGGTATACATCAAGAAACTCACACACCAGCCTGGTCGCATTCGGCTAAACTGAAACAATCCTAGAGGTTTCCACTATGTTTGCTAAGAATCCTCTGCAACCTTCTTGCATTAGGTCTCTAGCCTTCAGCGCAGAGATCATAGGTACTCATGTCCCACTCACTGTACCCACAAATACAAAGGGTACCTCCCCTTCTAGTTCAAAGGTCACCATTCTTTGCTCGCAGTCTATCATCGTCCCATACTTTGATAACTAGTCCCGTAACGCCCTGGATAGCCAAGATCGTTACACTGTGAATTTATAAAGGTGCAAGACTTGCTAACCAAGTCATTTAGTTAAAATGTGTCACTAAAACCATTACTGAGCTAGGGTTAAAGATTTTGGTCAAAAAGATACATTACATATAGATAAACGTTTTATACATGGGATCCCAAAAGTAATAAAATTTAAAGGACAGTTTACAAAATTTTCCAGAGTATACACATCAATTGGCCACTCTAAGGGCAAAACGGACATCTAAGGTCCTCCTGTTCTTGTCCCTCCCTCAACCATGGCGGCTGAGTAGCTAATTGTGTACATTCCATCTCTAAAGCTCTCCAAATCAGGGTTGATCAAGCGTACCCTTGCCTTTACTTGCACCACGTAGCACCCGTAAGCCAAGGCCCAACAAAAAAAACCATAATATTATAGCATAAACAATGATGATAACCAAATAATTATTTAGGGATGATCATATAATCAGCAGACCATGATACACACAAAATCAATAGACATAACCAATAATTCCACAATCAGTACTCAGATATTCTGCATATTATATTTGCCACATAGCAATAGCTACTAATCATACAATAACCAAGGTCGACGCCTTTGGTCGCACCCTCTATTTACACCACTAACTCCGGCCCGCTTAAACCGAGCTCAATGAATATTAAGCTGTCCTCAGCTACCAGTGGCTGAGCCGCGCCCTGGGTGCTAATATAAACTCCGACACTCTTAGGTCGTTCATTTTATATTCACATGGCATAATACCATCTTATATAATGCATACAAGAATAGGGAGCCCTTATTCCCATTTTAAACTCACAACCAGGTGCAGTTTTCTTACCTTTGATTCCAAGTGTTATGATTACGAGAGATGACCCCTTGAGCACGATCCGTTTCCCGAGCCCTAGCTTACACCTAGTCATAACCAAGATAAGCGATTCCATCAACAATAATTGTATAAAGGTTTCTGGACCAAGTTCTAGCCTTCGGAACAACGAATTCCACCAAGCACGGTGGTGGAGTCGATCCCGAGCACTCTAAATTAGGTTCCCATGCCTAAAACCTCCCTAAGGAAAAATCTGCCCTTAAGAGCTGCGGCCCAAGCCTTCTATGCTGTAGTCCGCCTCCTTCCAGAGGCTCAGCCTCACCCAAAAACAGACACGAGTCGCGGCCCAACATTCCCCATGCCGTAGCCTGCCCTTCTTCCTTAGTCGCGGCCAATCCCCTTCGAACCAAGAAAACCCACCATTTTTAACAACCAAACCTCACTCGAATGCACCCAAAACCATCCCAATGATACAATTCAACTATCAAAACCATCCTAACATGTTTCCAGCAGCAAAAACCCAACAAACAACCAGCTTAGAAACTCATCAAAGTCTCACTTTAATCCTTAAAACCCATAAGCTTCTAAACACCAAAACCCAGCCAAGAAAACACAGAATTCAGATGCTAAATTATCATTACAAGCTTACCTTTACTAAAGAACAAGTCCACCAAAAAATTGCTGAGCTAACTCCCAAGTCTTCTTCCTTAATTCAACCTTTAATGTCAAAAATCCATGAACATTTATAATCTAGCCAAAACTACAGAATTTAATAACCAAAGATGTAACTTAGAACTTACCTCAATCCTTGATTAGATCCTTAAGCTAACCCTGAGCTAATCTCCAAACTCCCAGCTCAAATTCTTGAATCTCTAGCTAAGTCTTCCATTGATTTCTAATGGCTTCCTTGAGAGAAAATGTTGAGTGAGCTGAGAGAAGAGGGAAGAGTCGGTTTTAGGTGTTTCTACTGCATTCCCTTTGTTTTGTGTAATCTTATTTAGTTTACTTAAGTTAATCCCAAAGCTCGGGGTGCCAAAAACGTCCCCGAGGGAAAAATGGTAAATTTCCCCAATATTCCCTCCTAAACTTCCTAACCTCAAATATATCTCCTATTATTTATTTCCATAATCCAATAACCCAAATAACCATCTAATACTCAAAATACCCCTTGACTCGCCCCGAGTCAAGTATTGGGTCCCGTTATGACTTTCTCGCCAACTGGCTCCCTAGGATCGCCTCAAGCCGCACGCTGCAGATATATTTACATAATAATGTGGTCTCAACAATTTATCACAAATAATTACATTTATGCCCTCAATGGGCTAAAATTGCGATTATGCCCTTTTTAATCTAATCAGGGCCTACATGCATCCTAATACTCATAATTATGCATTTCATATATCCAAATAATCATATAAGCATGCTTATCACATAATCATGCATTAAATCATCTAAATCGCACACATAAACCAATTATGCCCTCTTGGCACACTAATCAAGGCCCTTAAGCCTTAATAGTAATTTTAGATCGTTACAAGTCCATCCCCAGAATCATATCAAAGTCATCCATCTCTAGCTCAATCAGATGCACAGACATCTCCCTACTGTCTATGTATACTAGTAATGCTCTAACCAATCTCCAAGAGACTACTAGTTCTCCAGTTGGCAACAAAGTCCTCAATCCCCTAGCATACAAATCACAAAGTCTACACAAACGATCTACCACTCTAGCAGATACAAACGAATGAGTGCCTCCTAAATCAATCGATGCAGTAAATGAAGAACCGGCACTAGAAATCTAACATATCACAGTAAACACTCTGACTGGAGAAAGGTTGTCACTCTTCCTCTGTTCTTCCAACCTGGCTTGGGGGCAGTCCTTCATCGGGTGACTGACACTCCCACAAGTGAATCATGCTCTGACTCTACACTCCCCTAGATGTCGGCGCCTAAACCATGGACACTCTAGGAAGCTTCTCCAGTTCTCTCCCCCGCCCTGACAGCCTTTGAAAGCACCTCGTACCCTCCTATCCAGATCAATAGGAACAAAAGAATCTAGGGCCTTTCTCTTCTACTCACTGGGGCCACTACCTCAGCTAGAACTAGTGAAAGGAGGCACCGTTCTCCGAGTATCATGCCTTGCGGCGCCCTCTATCCATATCTGATCTTCAACCCCCTAGTTGTAAGGGCCTTCTCCACTACCCTAGCCTAAGTGGTAGTCCTAATATCTAATGTTATCTTGATATCACAAGCTATAATGATGTTCAATTCCCATACAAATCGATCCCCCTGTGCCATATCAGTAGGCACCAAGTCTGGCACGAACTTTGCCAACCGGTCAAACTTCAGTGCATATTCTGTAACAATCATTCGATTCTGAGTCAGGTTATTAAACTCGTCCACCTTTGCACCTCAGACTGCAACACTGTAGTTTTTCTTGTTGAAGACATCTCTCATTTCTTCCTAGGTCATAACTGTCACATCCCTCCTCTAGGACACAACTTCCCACCAAATGCGGGCGTCTTCTCTCAACATATAACTAGCACAGGTCACCCTCTTGCTCCCTTCCATCCTCGTAAAATCCAGGATGGAAGAAGTCATATTCATCTAGTGCTCTACCTGTAGTGGGTCTGGACTGCCCTCAAAGGTGGGGAGGGTGCTGCTTTTGGAACCTCTCATACAAAGGCTCCCACCTATTCTCCATCACAGGTTAGGCTGACACTAGTGCCAAAGCCTGTGGAATCTGTAACCCAACACCCCGAGGAGGGGCCTATTGCGTCAGTTCTTGGAACTCATCTTCTGTTCTTCGTAGTCTCGCTACCATTTCGGAAAACATCTATTGCCAACTGTGGGGCAGGTGGAGGGTCCAAACCCTGTTTGTCATCTTCGGCCACATTGTCGCGGAGTCTAATCGATCACTGCATCATAACTTCAATATGCCTACAATCAATGACGCCTCACATCAGGCATGATAACAACTTACAAACACCACCTCCCAGTCCCATCAATAAAATACAAGCAGCAAATCAAAACAATATAAGCATAACATAAACACATAGCAATCAAAGGGGTCATGCCCTGGCACCATATATATACAGACATATTCATCATGCTCTATCTATAATATCTAGGCAAACGGTGCAACTCAGACAAGCAATTAAACACATAATTCACTTCATACCGACCAACCCTAAGTCAAGCTTGTCTCCATCAACGAGCGTACATGTTCGGTCGATCTGAAGGAACCATAAACCTTTGCAAACTCTGATACCAAGTTGTAACACCCTACTACCTTAGAGTCATTACAATGTGATTTATAAATGTGCCATTAGCTCGCTAATCGAGGTCTATGGTTGAAAAGTGTGATTAAATCGAAATAAAGACTCAATTGACGAACATTAAATATAAAATATTTGGACACTCATTAAAGTCATAAAAGTTATACACGGGGATCCCAAAATACTCTTTCAAAATGTATTACAATTTAAAAGTTAATATACAGTCGACCTAAGTGACAAAACCAATCCCTGTCATGGCAACCAAGTAGGACGAAATGAACAAGCCGCTCCACGTTCTCCAACTTATGGTTGGTTAACCTTTCCCTTGCCCTTACCTGTACCATAGAGCACCCGTGAGTCGAGGCCCAGAAAGAAAACTCAACACACAACATATCACAATTCATTCCAGTAATAAATAAGTACAAATCTGAGGAAGAAGAAACAAGGAAATTTCTTATTACTCAATACATGAAATTTAAATTTGTTGATGATAAACCCCTTCTCCCCCAAGTTCATAAAATTTAAATCATTGTGAACAAACTTTCCATCCTTAAGATTATGTTGCCAAAGCAATTCCTTGTTAGTGCAATAATAACCAAGTTACCTCCATCATGGAGGGGGTATAGGAAGAAAATTAATCACATATGATAGGTCTTTCTTTAAGACCTTTGAGAACATGAGTGATGGGCATGAAATTTAAATGGGCATTGAGAAGAGGTTGAAGATTGAAGTCAAAGGACAATTGATATTTTTTTTAAATCTGGCAAGAAGGGTTTACATTCTAATGTTCTCTATGTACCAGACATGAGTAGAAAACTTGTGAGTTAGGAGTTTCTTAGTAAACTGAGCATTAAGGCAGTGCTTAGTAATCTAGAAAAATTATTTTGTCAAAAGGTGGGATTTTTATGGGGAAGGGTTATCCATGTGATGGAATGTAGAAACTTTGTACCTCAATTGACTTTGTGAACAATAATAAAGGTTCTACTTCTACTTGAACAAATAGGTTGTAGTACTATCAAAAGAACAATTAAATGTGGATGATTCATTGTTATATTGTTGAGCATGATAAATGTAAATTGTGTAAAATATAAAATGATTAAGAAGCCTTTGTCTAGTGTTGATAGAAACTCTAACTTGTTTGATTTGATAGATAGTGATTTATGTGAACTTAATGGTATATTGACTAGAGGTGGAAGTAAGTATTTCATTACCTTCATAGATGAATTTGCTAGGTACACATATGTTTAATTTTCCAAAAAGTTAAGTCGGAATACCAGATACCCAGTAGGTTATTACAGACACTACCAATACTAGTTTTGAAATGGAAAGAAATTGCTAAGGATTTCATGCTTAGTTTGTCCGTAACCACCGAATGACATGACGTCGTGTGGTTAATAATGGATTGTATCACAAAGTCCACCGTTTTCATACAAGTAAGAATGACATAAACTATGGAAGGTTTCCTAAGTTACATGGTGTGCCTACCTCATAGTATTAGACAGAGACCCAAGGTTCACATCAAGTTTCTGGGGGAGCGTACAAGAGGATATGGGGACACAATTAAAGCTCAGTACAAATTTTCACCCTTAAACTGATGGGAAATCAGAAAGAACCATTAAAATTTTGGAAGATATGCTAAGAGCATGTGCTCTTGAGTTTAAGAGTTCTTGGAAGGAATTCTTGTACCATATAGAGTTTTCGTACAACAATAGTTACCATCGATATGGCTCTGTATGAGATGCTCTACCGTAGAAAGTGTTGATCTCCTCTACACTGGTATAAAGTGGGAGGGAGGTGACTAGCTAGGCCAAAACTTATGTTAGAAACCACCAGTACCATAAAAGGATAAGAAAGCATATGCTCAAAACTCAAAGTCGACAGCAGAGCTATGAAAATGCCAAAAGGTGGGACATCAAGTTTAGTTTCGGAGCAAAGTGTTCTTAAATGTTTTGCCCACTAAAGGTGTCAAGAGGTTTGGGAAGAAGGGTAAGTTAAGCCGGAGATATATTGGTCCATTTGAGATTCTCGAGAGAATAGGACCGGTTGCTTACCAGTTACCCCTACCACCCACATTTTTTAGTATTCTTAATGTTTTTCCAAATCTCAATGCTCGGGAAGTATGTATCGAATTAGTCCTATGTTCTTAGTTATGAACCACTAAATCTATAGGAGGACTTAAGTTAGGAAGTCAAGCAGTGTGGATACTGGAGCGGGGAATCAAAGAGTTGAGAACTAAAAGGATACCCCTAGTTAAAGTCATTAAGAGCAACAATGCAGTTGAGGAAGCTACTTGGGAACTGGAGGATCACATACGTTTCCTGATATATTTGGGTAAGTAATTTCAAGGACGGAATTCTTTTAAGGTGGGAAGGGTGTAATAACCCGATTTATTTTTTTAGTTAAATAATTATATATGAATATATTGAATTATGTGATTAAATGAAATTAAAATAATAATTGGTAAATATTATTTTAATTTATAAGAATTCTAAGTGGATCACTTTAGAATAAAGTCTAGTACTTAAATGTAAAATAAATGTAAGAGTTGTGAAATATTTATTTTATTAGATAGTTAAGGGTTAAATAAATTCTATAAGGACTGTAGAGTAATTTTATTGGGTAACATGTAAATTTATTTGAGAAGCCAAGAAAATAAATTTATGTGTTTGGACTCACATAAAATCATAGAATCTTTTTAGGCTATAGTTTGTGTGTGTGTCGTGCGGTACCACATATTATGAGATTATAGGCTATAGTTTTGATGTATTTATTTTATTATGTAGTTTACAATTCATTAATGGGAAATAATGAGCATATGTTTTGGTCATGGGGACTTAGAATTGTATTAATGTTCCCTAAATTGGTGCAAAAGGTGGCCTTAGAATATTTCAGCACATTGTTTTTGTGCTAGCATTCTATAGGTTCGACCAAGGCTAGTCTGAGAGGGAACCAAGGCCATTTTCAAAATTTGTATGTAATGGGTTGTTGAGGGCTGGTGGGAGGAAGTTATTACCCATTTTCAAATTTTGAGAAAAGGAAGAAAGAAAGGAAAAGAGAAAGAAAGAAAGCACTTGGCTCTCTATAGGTTTCAGCCAAGAGGTGAACAACATAAGGTGAATGTTTGATCCAATATTTTGCCTTTCTTTGATGATATTGGGTGATGATCATGATCCTAGAGACCTTTGCATTGTTGTAGAAATAATTTCAAGCAAGAAAAGGGAGAGTGCCATCAAGTTTCGACCTACACAACCTTAGAATCAATGGTGAGTTTTTTTTATCTTGTCCTCCTCTTTGATTTCCATGTTTTGGTATGTTCTTAGGGTTTTGTACCTGTTTGTAGAGCCTTAAAATACTCTTAGAGAGTAAATAAAACCTCTCTAATGTGTTCGGCCAACAAGAATAAGAGTTTCTAATTTTCTCCTTGTCCTTTTTTCGAATTTATGGATGCCTTAAAGTTTGGTTTTGTATAGAAATTCTTGGTTGTTTTGAATAGGTTCAGCTCTGAGTTTTGGAATTAAAGTAATGGTAAAAGTATGTTAAATTTGTTTCTTAAGGTCCTAGGGGTTTAGAACTATGTTTGAAAGAGATCTATAGGGTGGTTACCATTTTGGTGGATGGTTACCACTAAAATTCAGCACCACCACCTCCTGCAATGGTGGTTGGCTGACGGTGTGGTGTAAGAGCACCATGATTTTGGGTGGTTTGCACCCCAAGATGCTCAGCCATTGTATGATAGGGTTGGCTAGCAAGGGAACCACCAACCCTTGGGCTTTGGTGCTTTCGATGAGAGGTGTAACCACCTTTGGGTGGTAGTTATGGTAGATAACAACCAACAAGGGAGGTGTTGATGATGAGGTTGATTATGATGATGTTGGTGGTGTGATAAGGACTTGTGTGAGTTCAAATGGTGTAGGCCAAAAGTAAAAAATACTAACTAAGTGCTCAGGACACGTTGCATGCGCCATGCACGGCTATGTACGTGTACCCAAGGAACTAAAATGGTAATTTTTTCCCGAGACTTTTTATATTAATCTTAGGGTTCAGGTTTAGTATCCCCAAGAAGTAAAGTTTTATAATTTAACGAGCATAAGGCTCTTTGAAATTATTACTTCAAATTCGAGTTATTGTTTAGACTCAAGATTTTATTTAAATTTTATGTTTTTCAAATATAAAGTTCAGGAAAATATTTTCAAGTTGTAGAAATTATTTTATGTTTACAAAATTACCCTTTAGAGCTAAGGGCTCGAGATATGGGCTCGGGACTCAGTGTTTGGCCTCAGGGCTCGGGAATTTGAACTTTGTAAAATATTTGGGGTTAGAACTTGAAATTTAGGATGAAGATTAAGATTAAATAATTATGGGGAATAATTCTATGTTAAGTTTGGATTTTCGAGAGAGGTATTTTGCTCATTTTACCCCAAGGGCTCCAGTTTGGGTTGGGAGACGGGAATTTAGGATTTTATTTCTTCAATCCCTATGCTTATTTTAAGATCTTAGTAAGTTATAAACTAATTCATATTGTCACAATATGATTATAGGATCTAAAAGCGATCAGAAACACTCACCAAAGCCATTTTCACGAAAAGGTAATGATGCATACACCAAGAGTAACTTAGCTTAGTGAAATGTTTGCTATGAAAGTTTGCATGCTATGAATGCTCCTAGATTAGAATTATATGGCTAAAAATGTGCCTGATAGTACCCATTTATTGGGGTTGAAAGCACACAAGTTATGTTTGAATCTTGTAAGTGCAAATGTTGTGATTTTATGCTTTCCATGTGAACTATGTAAATGTGGTCCCCATATAGTCGTACAATGGGACTAACCACAATACATGTACTGTCATCATGGAAGTAGCGGAGTATACCCTTTGGTTTGATCAGTAAGTATTCTTCGAGTCACAGGGGCGTAAGGCTATGTTGAACTTAATGGCCAGGAAATTGTTAATAATGAATGAATGTTATTGTTGTACCCAAAAATAAATACAAATTGAATCACTCACCACGAGGTACAGCTAGCAGATAAGCGTATGATGAAAGCATACAAATAGAATATCTAGCTAACTTCGAAATGAGCATCTTGAGTTCAACTTGACAGCTTACGACAATCAGATAATCTTCAAATTGCCTATTACGCCAACAACCTAGTTCGAGATGCGTGATGGACAAATCCCCTCTTTGAAACTCTGAACATAACCTCTATCAAGATAGGTTAGTCCTAAGTCATTTATCTTGAAGGAAGTGACCAGCTCGTGGAAGCCTGGTCATGAAGAACAGTGAATTATCACAAAAGACTCGAAGATTCCTTATATGCTTATTAATGCCCAGATTTTATTACACATTTATTACCCAAGATAACGGATGAAAATTTTATAGGCAATCATATCCCTATGTAAATGGAATGTTATCCAAATTTATTATTTACTATATTTATGTATGCAGTTACCCAAAGTTGTCCAAGAAACCCCTTTCTAAATACAAGGGGAACAGATAGAAAAAACAACCTGAATCTTTATATACTAAATCTTTGTTGAAATTGTCAAGAACAATTTCACCCAGAGCCCAAAAGAGATCAATAAGATTGTCTTGTGGACTGGGTGGATTTTAACAACTGAACCACGTAAAATTGTGAGTGTATGTGATATCTTTCATTTGTTCAATCACGGTTTAGCAAAAAGCCTGATATCTCTGTTGTCAGATTTCTCAATCCACTGTTGGGGAAAAACCGCATCAGCAGATTGGTGCTTTCGTTGAAAAATTATTAGTGCTTAATCTTCGATGCAAGTTTCACCCAACACTCACTAGGTCTATGCATGACAATGAGACAGAATAACTTGATGATCAGGAGGAGCACCATGCACCACTGGAAAAGGATTGGTTACTCAAAGTCATCCTAGAAAGCGACATGTGGGCCAAGATGACACTGGGAGCTCAGCATTATGCCCACGAAATCCTCATCATGGATATCTGAGAGCCATTTAGATGGAAAATGCCCAATTAAGGAGCCATCTCGCTCAAGCTAACAAGTAGAGTGAGGACATCTTGGCTCGATTTCCCCCTCCTGCAACTGATGATAACACCGGAAGGAGGCAAAGTGGGTCCCATAGAACCCACTGGAATAATCGACCCAATCCTAGTTGCTCAGTCAGAACTACAACTCTGAGCTACATACCTTCATGGCGAATTCAGCGAAATACTCAACATGTTAATACTCATAGGAATCATTGACCTTATGTCAGTTGGTCTGTTCGAACTACGACCCCGAGCTCCGTGCCTTTTGAACAAATCCCACAGAATGCTCAGCCTAACCCAACAGAGTGAGTTGGAACAAATTCGAGGATGCGAAACACCCCAGCAAATCAATCCGTGCCACGGTCAAAGCCTCCGACACAGTGAAATAATTTTGTCCTACCTCCATCCCAGGAAGTTGGAGTAGATCGGGGACGATCTAATCTAATTTGCCCCATTGGAAAATGGATAGCTTCACCAATAAGACATCCATCGTCACCAGTTCGACATCCAATGCTACCCTGCCCACAAAGGAACGCTCCAGCTCAAGGGGATAGCAGGAGAAATCCTCCTCCCTCAGAGGACATCTATATCCTATGGTCCTGCACTAATAATCTAGGTCCTCGAACCTAGCCACAAGCTGTATGCTTCGCTAAGGGAAGTTATTAGATGGAGAGTCAGCGCGGATTTAGGCATGAGAGGGACCTGAGGAATTACTTGAGCTCTGCACAAAGCCTTTGTTTCTACCCACATCCTGATCTATGTGATCAACTAATTCACAAAGAGAATATCCATTTTTCCATGATGATTTGACTTATACTCATTCCAGGGGGATCCGTCTACCATACACAACAATGGGAATGCCCCACCTAATCGAGCTCGAGCTTGGAGGGAAAGCAACCCATCTAATGCGTACAACAGGATAGGGACTGATAGTCAACTCCCAAATAACCTAGACGCTAAGGATCAAACCCTCAAGCGACAAGCTTTAATTGAAGAATAGATGAAGAGACTCCTATCTGGAAAAGGAGCCCATGATTGTGATTCCGATGAGGAGCTCGAGCCTTTTGCTCCTAACATTGCGGCAACTCCATATCATGTTGGCTTTAGGATGCCAACCATGCTCACATAAGTTGAAAACACTAACCCATCCAACCACCTCGAGACATTCAATACATTAATGATGGAACACAACGTCAGGTTCGACTTAAGAATTATCTTGTTCCCCGCAACTCTGACCTGACCGACCAGATTGTGGTTCAAATAGTAAAAAAATACATTCAATCACTCAGGGAAGAAATTGTCTTCTGAATTCAAGAGACAGTTATGAGCTTTGAAGGAAGCTTGTGTTGAGGTGGATTCGTTGGCCAACATAAAACAACAATCTGGTGAATCCCTGAAGGCATATTTTAACTGGTTCACCAATGCAGCAGCACGAGCTAGGGATGTTGATGTAGTTCCAAGCTCATGGCAATGAGGACAGGGATCACAGTAGGAGGTGATTTATGGCAAGAACTCTAGTGAAAAGGGCAATAAGTGATTTAATATTATAATATGTGAATTTGTATGAATATGTGTTTAGAGATGCATGTTTAGGTGAATTAAATATGCATGTGGGCCCTGTTTGGTTGTTAGGGGCGTGTTTGTAATTTTAGCCCGTTGAGGGCGTAAATGTGATAATTGTAATAATTGTGATATACTTGTGATATATATGTGTTGCATGATCCGAGACAATCCTAGGGAGCGGTGAGCTAGAAAGTCACAACGGGGTCGATTACCTGACTCGGGGCGAGTCGAGGGGTATTTCGAGCGTTAGACATTTTATGGGGTATCGGGTTATGGAAATAAATATTTGGAGATATATTTGAGGTTAGAATGTTTAGGAGGGAATATTGGGGAAATTTACCATTTTTCCCTCAGGGACGTTTTTGGCACCCCGAGCCTTTGAGATAACCTTAGAAACTTAAGTTAAATAAAACAAAACCAAAGAAACTTTTAGAAAATTAGAAACTGACCCTCTTTCTTTCTCTCTCTCTTGAAGTTTTCTCCCTTTGGAAACTTGGAGCATTTTGGTGGAACTAACCAAGGATTAAGGATTTTGAGCTGGGATTTTTGGAGATGGAAGCGTGGAGCTTAGGGAACTAATGCAGGGGTTCAACTCAGTTCAAGGTAAGCTCTTAACTTAGTGAATTGTATTGAATTGCTACTGGTATTTTAGCGTTTGCATGTGAGCTAAGTTAAGAATTGCTCTTGATAATATGGGTGAGTTGTGGGGATAGTTTCTGTTTGGTTTCTCTACAAGGATTACTCTGGAAATGTTGTGATGATTGAGTGGGATTGTTAGGTTGATTTTGGGGTAAATTGGCTGGGATTTTGTGGTAAAAATGGAGGATTTTTTCTGGGTTCAAAGGGTCGGGCCGCGACATTGTTCTTGTTGAGTCGCGACCCTCTAGAGCATTTTGGTGGCCAGGAAGAAGGGCGGGTCGCGGCATGCCCTTGCTTGGGCCGCGGCGTGCCTTCCCTGTTTTGGGGTTGGAGGTCTCTAGTTGGGGACGGGTCGTGGCATGGCCTCATGGGGCCACGGCACTTAGTGCATTTTTGGGCTTTAAAGAGGTTTTAGGCTTGGGAATCCAAAAGTTAAGGCTCAAGATGGATTTTATCACCCTGATTGATAGAATTCAAGGGCCTAGAGACTAGAATTATGACCCAAAGTAATTTAATGGATTAGAACTTAATGGATGAATATTGTTGGTGTTAGATTAGCTTTTACAGAATCTTTATTTATTTTCATGTATATCTAATATTAAACAAATTAATAAAAGATAGCCTAAAACATGTTTCTAAAATTGAATTCAAAGAGAAACAAATAATATAATACTTACAGTATACGCAGCGGAATTAAGAGTCCTTCCTTCAATTTCTCTAACTCTTGTATCCTTTCTGTCACAGAGTATTATCAAGAAACTGAACCGATCTTCTATTTTCTTCACAATCTTCCAATGTATCCTTAGAACCACCTAGACTAGTGTGCGCAATTCTCAACACATGAGATAGATATAGAGAGAAGAAGAGAAAATAACAAAGAGGTTTAGAAAAGGACTTGTGTTTAGAGAGAATCTAAAACTATCAGAAAATCTGACTTGTGACTTATCAAACTTTTTTTTGACTTCTCTCTAAGCACTCCTTTTATAGACTCAATTAGGCCATTTAATTTAATTAAAAAAACAATAAAATAATAGCCATTTTGAAGCCCTAGGTCGAAATTATCATGGGCTATAGGCCCGTGAAATTTCCCATTTGATTATAAGCCCATTGGACTTAAAATCAAGGCTTGTATTATTTTCTGTTGATTTAATTAATTAAATAATTATTTAAATCTTTTATCAAATTAATTATTTATAATTTGAACCTTGATTTTAATTTATTTATTAATTTCGATACCAATTTATCTTAATTAATAAATCTGCCATAAATTCTCTTTTCTTCTCAAAATTACACAACTCTGTGAAACTATCCAAAATTGACCTGGTCAACTTTGATAATTCTAATTGTTAATTAAATCAATTAATTGAGACTATCTAGATGATTTTATCCAAGGTACAATGGGGACCATGGGCCTATGAAATCAAGCTCCAATAAGTTATCATAAATCTAACAAATAAATTTACTAACTTATTAATTCTTCGTGACTCCACTATATACTTGGAATTGCACTCTTGAATTCATAGAACGCTCTATAACAAATATAGATACGCTATTAATTATCCATTGTTACAACCATAATTTTCACTCAATCCTCTATAGACGGTCTACAATGAGATAGGACTAAAATACCGTTTTACCCCTCATTGTATTTTATCCTTAAAACACTTAGTTCCTTGTAAATGATATTTCAGTAAACTAATTTAATTACTGAAATGAGATCTCTATCATTTAAAACCTTGAACCAAACTAAAAGGAAACCATCGTTTCACTTCTTCATCAGAAGCTATAGATGTTCATATCTATGATTAACACTCCCACTCAATTATACTACCGAGTTCCCAATATGTAAGTATGGGCTAGTCCGTAGGGTAAGCTGGTAACGAACAAGTCAAAGAACTCAAATAATACAATCAATTAGAATACTAACCACTCAGAATTGAGATTGAATTGACCTATGGTCAACTATATGATATGGCTAGAATAGATAATAACGCTATGTTTACTTATCTTATCAACTGTCAATATCGGTCCTGTCCGATGTAACAAATACATCCGATCTTATCTACTTTGCTAATATTCTGGAAAGAACATAACACTGTAATGTGTAAGTAGATCATATCGTAGATTGGCAAGTCAATGTAAATCCTATGCACTAACTAATCTTAGGACTAACTTATTTTGAACATATAATCATATTTATATTCCACTGTGATTACGTCACTATAAATAAGATTAGCTATATGCTCGGGATTTAATAGAAGTTTATGTTAAACAAATAATCATGACAATAAAACATGTGAGCAAAGTGATTGACCAAGTCAAAAAATGATTTATATTCTTTTATTGATAATAAAATGAGATTACAAAGAATTTGGGTTTTAATTAGGGCATAAAACCCCAACAAACTCCCACTTGCACTAATTGAAACTAATGCCTTAATTCTACAAATGTATTGTCACAAAACAACACAAGTGGTTTATCCATTTCTGGAATAACACCAAGATCTGAATAAAACTTCTTCAGCCAGACTATTTCCTTAGCTGCTTCTGACGCGGCTATGTACTCAGCCTCCATGGTGGAATCTGAGATTGCAGACTGCTTTACGCTTCTCCAAATCGCAGCTCCACCCCCAAGAGTAAACACCATTCCAAAAGTAGACTTTTTGTCATCGACATCAGTCTGAAAATCTGAATCGGTGTAGCCTACAGGGTTTAGAACACCACCCTTGTAGACTAACCTATAATCCCTAGTCCGTCTCAAATACTTCAGGATATGCTTAACTGCTATCCAATGTTCCGGTCCTGGGTTTGACTGATACCTGCTCACTACTCCCACTGCATAGCAGATATCTGGTCTAGTACACAACATGGCATACATCAGAATTCCAACTGCAGATGCGTAAGGAACTTTTCTCATTGCATCTTCCTCTTCACGAGTCTGGGAAGACTGCTTCTTTGAAAGATGAATTCCATGGCGGGACGGTAGACGCCCTTTCTTGGAATTTGTCATTGAGAAATGTTCAAGCACTTTATCAATGTAAGCTGCTTGAGATAGAGCTAAAAGTTTGTTCTTTCTATCCCTGATGATCTGGATACCTAGAACATAACTTGCTTCACCCAAATCCTTCATCTGGAATTGAGTGCTCAACTAATTCTTCACATCTGATAATTTCTTAACATTGTTCCCAATGAGTAAGATATCATCTACATAAAGAACCAGGAATACCACTATTTGATTTGCCTTCAGTTGGTAAACAGAGGGCTCATCAATATTTTGTTCAAAGCCATAGGTTTTGATTATTTCATCAAACCTAAGATTCCAGGAATGAGAAGCTTGCTTAAGTCCATAAATGGACCTATTCAACTTGCAAACTTTTCCTTCTTGTCCAGATACTTTAAATCATTCTGGCTGATCCATATAAATGACTTCGTCAAGCTTTCCATTAAGAAAAGTTGTCTTGACGTCCATTTGCCAGATCTCATAGTCGAGAGAGGTTGCTATGGATAGGAGGATGCGAATGGATTTGAGCATGGCTACCGGACTAAAAGTTTCCTCATAGTCCACGCCTTCTCTTTGGGTATAACCCTTTGCCACTAATCGAGCTTTATAAGTCTCGATATTTCCATCAACACCTCGTTTCTTCTTGTAGATCCACTTGCACCCAATGGCCCTAAAGTCACTAGGTGCTTCCACAAGATCCCAGACGAAATTTGAGTACATGGACTACATTTCCTGTTTCATGGCTTCAAGCCATAGTTCCTTTTCAGGGCTAGCCATTGCCTGTTTGAAAGACAATGGATCATCATCACTAGTGTCACCAACAACTATATTGGTTTCACCATCCAAACCATAGCGAACTGGGTTTCTAGAAACCCTCCCACTACGACGAGGCTCCGTGACTGTTTGCTGAGGAACAATGGTACTTTCTTCATTTAAATCGACTTGCGTTGGTTGTACATGAAGAGTGGGAATTTCATCATCAACTTGCGTTGATGACGATGGAACATTGGTTTGAGTCAATTCTTTAACCTTCTCCCCTAAAACTACTTTGCTGCGAGGTTTAAAGTTTTGGACATAGTCATTTTCCAGAAAAGTAGTATTTGTAGAAGTAAACACTTTGTTTTCTTAATGACTATAGAAAAGTCCACCCCAAGTACCTTTAGGATAGCCAACAAACATGCAAACTTCAGTTCGCGGTTCTAGCTTTCCCTCCTTTTTCCTCAGGACGTGAGCGGGACACCCCCAGATTCTATAATGGCGTAAACTAGGTTCACGACCATTCCAGCGTTCTAAAGGTGTTTTGGGGATTGATTTTGACGGCACGACATTGAGAATGTCATTTGCGGTTTCAATTGCATGTCCCCAGAACAAAGTTGGTAGAGTTGAGTAACTAAGCACGCATCTAACCATTTCCAATAAAGTTCTGTTTCGGCGTTCCGCTACACCATTTTGTTGCGAAGTACCTGGGGCAGTAAGTTGTGATAAAATCCCAAGTTTAGTTAAATGATCTTGGAACTGCATATCCAAATATTCTCCACCCCTATCAGATCGCAAGATCTTTAACCTTTTACCTAATTGGTTCTGAGCCATTGCTAGGAATTCCTGAAACTTTGAAAATGTTTCTGATTTCCTATGCATTAGGTAAAAACATGAGTATCTAAAGTAATCGTCAATGAAAGTGACAAAATACTCAAAACCACCCCTGGCTTGTATATTCAAAGGTCCACAAACATCTTAATGCACAAGACCAAGTGGTTCTTTGGCCCTATCACCCTTTGCAGAGAATGGACACTTGGTCAGTGTGCCTTCTAGACAAGATTCACAAACAGGAAATTCACCTAAGGTGAGTTCCCTCAAAGGTCCATCCTTTGTAAGTCTTTGAATCCTATCATAGCCAATGTGACCTAGTCTCAAGTGCCATAAATACGTCATATTATTGTTATCGGTCTTTTGACATTTATTGGTCCTAGGTTTAGCTACTTTGAATAAATCATTGTTAAGAGCGAGGGGTTCGTTAGGTCGCAGAATATAAAGTCCGTTTTCCAAACATGCAATACACAATTGTGATCCATTGAAAGAAATAGATATATTAAAACTTGTGAAAGTCATAACAAATCGTTCTAATTGCAACATGGAAACTGAAATTAAATTTCTACTAAAATCCGGAATAAAAAATACATCTTTTAAAATTAAAAATTTATTTCCGAACTTCAGACGAGCTCTTCCTCTAGCTTGGACTGCAACGAACGCTCTGTTCCCAACTCTAAGCTTTAAGCTGCCTTCGTTCACTTCCTCCCACTATTCAAGAAGCTGTAAAGAGTTACAAACATGGTTAGAAGTTCCAGAATCATTAATCCAAACGAATTTATCATTCTCTAAAACACATTTTTCCAAGATAAATGAACTATAATCATTACCTTTGTTTTTCGCTGCTAGAAACTTAGGGCAAGGTTGTTTCCATTGCCCCTTCTCTTTGCAGTGAAAGCACTTATCTTTACCTTTCTTGTTTTTCTTGTTCTTCCCCTTAGGCGTCTGTGCACTTGGTTGTGCACTCGTCTTTGCAGCCTTTGCAGGCTTGGGGTTGTTTATTTGTCCACATTTCGTCTTGTCTCCAGCTTTCGAAGACGAAGCTTGGTTAGCTTCAGCCTTAGCTAGATGTGCAACAACATCAGTAGTCTTATTTTCACCTCCTTTACTAGGTCCACCCATGACAGGTTCAATAATCTGCAAGCTCATTCATGAGCTGCGTCAGACCATAGTTGAGTTGAGCATGAACGTGCAGACACGGTACCATCCGAGAATTTACGGTGCCATCACGAACGTGCAGAGACGGTGATATCCAAGCATTTACGGTACCATCACGAGCATTGATGGTGCCATCACTAATGTGCGGACACGGTGCTTGTTCTTGGGATTCCTCAATCATGATGAATTCAGAGTTGTCACCTATCAACACAATGTTGATGTTCTGCTTCCAATTAAGGAAGTTTTTTCTAGTGAGTTTCTCCATCGAAAGTTGAGAAAGGATGGGAATAGACACATACACTACTTAGCTTAAAACTACAAATTATCAATAAAATAGAAATCAATCACATTTGCTCAATAAAACTTCTATTCACACAAATTTCAAGAAATAGCACTACATATACCAAAATGTGTAAGATATGAGAAAAAATACCAAAACAATCATATCTCTATTTCTTTAGGTTTCTAACTATTCTATAATATCCTTGTCCCGGTTGGCGAGAGTCAAAAATACCACTAGTTAAATAGAGTTGTAAACTCATTTAATAATGGACACCATTATTAACAACCTACTATTCGATCAAAATAAGAAAACAAAATCTCTTATTTTATGAGCTAGACCCACGGTTTCAATAATCATAGATTTAGTCCTAGTAGTCACCGTAGGGGTGAGTCTAGTAGAATTTGACCTATAATTATCTATCTTTCGAAATCTAACCTTGTCAAAATAACTAATGAACACCTTCCGTAGGGGGACGAATCAAAGCGCCTCGAGGCCCCATTAATCTATTGACTATGTTAAACCAACGGTGGAGATCGAATAAAATTCTTAAAATAAGCTCATTATAAAATTAAAATTAGTATTTTTATTATTTATTTTTAGAAAATTAATGACTATGGTTTTCCAAAAAAAATTAAACAGATTAAAATTTTTAAAACCAAAGTCCTATAATTTATTATTAATTCTAAAGTGTCACATTGAAACAAATTCAATTAATTTAGAATTAATTTGTTGCTAATCAATATTTAGGTTTAACTAATATAATGAACCTATACAATTAAGTCCAACTCAGGTAAATGGGCCTTAACAATTGGGCTTGTATGGAGGAAGGCTGGGTCCAGTATGTCGTTCCCACTACAAAGGCCCCCTATCTTCCATACAAGGTCCAAAAGACAGGAATTTAAACCTTCGTTTTATTAATTGTTATTAATTGATTAGGCTCATTATAGTCATGCAAAGCAAATGGGCCTTCACAAGTGGAATCACCCACAAGAGAGGAATTTAAACTTTGCATTTTCTAATGAGCCCAAATAAAACCTATCATTTTATGAATATTTTATTTGGCAAAATACCATATATCTAACAAATATATGAGCCACTATATGCATCTAAGCCTAATTGCAAAAATACCACATATAGTGCAAACAGACATGTTATAATTGGATGGGCCTAATCATGTTACTATATGAGCAATTCTATGAATTTATGCAAAAATACCACAATTTATTTCATTTGCAAAAATACCACAATTAATTATCTAGAATTTATCAAAAAATTTCAAATTAATTAAATTTTTACAAAAAATAAGTCAATTTAAATGAAATTTATCAACAATTAACAATAGTTAATTTAAATTTCATTTATCAACAATCAACTTGGTTTTAGGTTAATTTTGAAAAAAATATATTAATTTAATTTAAATAGGATTTATCAACAATTAACCAAAGTTAATTTAAATCCCATTTATTAAAAAAAATATTTTATTAATTGGCTGAAAAAATGATATTTTTCAAAATTTAACCAATTTAAATTTTAAAATCAATATCTAAACTATTATCCAAAAATATCTTGTGTCGTTACAACTATTATCTAATATTTTAACTATTTAAAAATAATAAAATACAAATAGTTATAACAACCCTAAAATATCTCAAATAGTTAAACAAATTCAAATATCTATAAAAATATCTAACTAACAATATTCAAATTTCAAATAATTTAAATATTAAAAACTATAGAATAAAAAGATATTTATATTTTCAAATAAAGATTTAATAAAAATATCAAGAATTTAAATGAAAATATCTTAAATATCTGATAACATAATTCTAATATTTTAATATATTAAAAGATTTAAAATTAAGTTGTTAGTCTAATTTTAAATTTGAATTTGAATCTTTGTAGAAAATATCTAATTATTTAAATCTCAACTAACCAAAATATCTTATTTTAAAAAATTTAAATGATAAAACAAAAAAGATATTTTAGGTTTTGATTATACAAAATAAATTTCTACAATTTTAATTTTATTTATTTTTCAAAAATAAAAAATTGGATGAATAGTACCCGTGGTACTTTTCACGGGAACTGTTCATCGTTGCTGGTGTGCATGGGCGCGCTCGGGCGTGCGTGGGTGGCGCGCATGAGAGCCAGGACAAATTTTTCCAAAAAAAATTTTTTTAGCAATTTTTCAAACTAAAACCATTTTCTAATTAATTTTTAACATGTTTTACACAAAATAAAGCATATATAAAAAATAATAGCATAGAAAACACAAAAAAATAACCTAAAAATTGCTAAAATTCACATAAAATAAATATGTTTATAAAAACATGAAAAGCCATCCAATTATTCAAACATATTATATAATCCAATTTTAAACATGTTCATGCATGAAAATAAAGATTACCAAAGGCTCTAAGGCAGTTGTTAGATTAGCTTATACAGGATCTTTATTTATTTTCATGTATATCTAATATTAAACAAATTAATACAAGATAGCCTAAACACATGTTTCTAAAATTGAATTCAAAGAGAAACAAATAATATAATACTTACAATATACGCAGCGGAATTAAGAGTCCTTCCTTCAGTTTCTCTAACTCTTGTATCCTTTCTGTATCAGAGTATTATCAAGAAACTGAACCGATCTTCTATTTTATTCACAATCTTCAACTGTATCCTTAGAACCACCTAGACTAGTGTGCGCAATTCTCAACACATGAGATAGATATAGAGAGAAGAAGAGAAAATAACAAAGAGGTTTAGAAAAGGACTTGTGTTTAGAGAGAATCTAAAACTATCAGAAAATCTGACTTGTGACTTATCAAACTTTTTTTTTGACTTCTCTCTAAGCACTCCTTTTATAGACTCAATTAGGCCATTTAATTTAATTAAAAAAACAATAAAATAATAGCTATTTTGAAGCCCTAGGTCGAAATTATCATGGGCTATAGGCCCGTGAAATTTCCCATTTGATTATAAGCCCATTGGACTTAAAATCAAGGCCTGTATTATTTTCTGTTGATTTAATTAATTAAATAATTATTTAAATCCTTTATCAAATTAATTATTTATAATTTGAACCTTGATTTAAATTTATTTATTAATTTCGATATCAATTTATCTTAATTAATAAATCTGCCATAAATTCTCTTTTCTTCTCAAAATTACACAACTCTGTGAAACTATCCAAAATTGACCTGGTCAACTTTGCTAATTCTAATTGTTAAATAAATCAATTAATTGAGACTATCTAGATGATTTTATCCAAGGTACAATGGGGACCATGGGCCTATGAAATCAAGCTCCAATAAGTTATCCTAAATCTAACAAATAAATTTACTAACTTATTAATTCCTCGTGACTCCACTATATACTTGGAATTGCACTCTTGAATTCATAGAACGCTCTATAACAAATATAGATACGCTATTAATTATCCATTGTTACAACCATAATTTTCACTCAATCCTCTATAGACGGTCTACAATGAGATAGGACTAAAATACCGTTTTACCCCTCATTGTATTTTATCCTTAAAACACTTAGTTCCTTGTAAATGATATTTCAGTAAACTAATTTAATTACTGAAATGAGATCTCTATCATTTAACACCTTGAACCAAACTAAAAGGAAACCATCGTTTCACTTCTTCATCAGAAGCTATAGATGGTCATATCTTTGATTAACACTCCCACTCAATTATACTACCGAGTTCTCAAGATGTAAGTATGGGCTAGTCCGTAGGGTAAGCTGGTAACGAACAAGTCAAAGAACTCAAATAATACAATCAATTAGAATACTAACCACTCAGAATTGAGATTGAATTGACCTATGGTCAACTATATGATATGACTAGAATAGATAATAACGGTATGTTTATTTATCTCATCAACTGTCAATATCGGTCTTGTCCGATGTAAAAAATACATCCGATCTTATCTACTTTGCTAATATTCTGGAAAGAAAATAACACTGTAATGTGTAAGTAGATCATATCGTAGATTGGCAAGTCAATGTAAATCCTATGCACTGACTAATCTTAGGACTAACTTATTTTGAACATATAATCATATTTATATTCCACTGTGATTACGTCACTATAAATAAGATTAGCTATATGCTCGGGATTTAATAGAAGTTTATATTAAACAGATAATCATGAAAATAAAACATGTGAGCAAAGTGATTGACCAAGTCAAAAAATGATTTCTATTCTTTTATTGATAATAAAATGAGATTACAAAGAATTTGGGTTTTAATTAGGGTATAAAACCCCAACAGTTGGTGCATTGTGACTAGGGTTTCAGCGAGGCTCGGACTATGGGACTGTGCTTGGGACATCGGTGCTTGGAAAGCTCGGGACACAGGTAAGAAAATTGTTGTACCCTTAGAGCTTGTGTTGCAGGGCACGACCCTATATGATTTTGTTGTAGGGCATAGGCCCTTTGATTGAGTTTATACGTGTTTAATTATCTGCTTAATTATGGTATGTGTGCATATATGGGAATGCACGGCAAGAGCTGGGAACGGCGAGGGCCGGGAACGGCGAAGGCCGAGAATGGCAAGGGACCGAAAACAGCGTTTAGCATGCGGAGTATGAGTTGCCAGGGCAAGACCCTAAATGATACTTGGGATATCCTCACGGTACAGACCGCAAACCCAGGGCCTGGTAAAGCACCTGGGACGGCATGGTCGTACATGTTTAGTCTATTGGCGGCTTGATTACATATTGAATGTTAAAAATGCATATGTATATGCTTGTGAAGGTTTTCTTGCTGGGCTTCGGCTCACGGGTGCTCTGTGGTGCAGGTAAGGGCAAGAGGAAAGTCAACCAACCATGAGTAGAGAGAGCGTGAAGCAACGCGTACATGGTTGGCCTGCTTGGCTGCCACGACCAAGGGTATTTTGGGAGATGATTGTACTAAACCAAGATTTTGTTGTTTACCCGACTCTGGTTATATTTTTGAGTTGTAAATATTTCTAAACAGTATTTTGGGATCCCAAATGTTAAACGCTTTATGATTTTCAATGGATGGAATTATTTTCAAAGTACATAACCCTAGTTATGGTTTTACTACACTTTTGTCTTAAAACCTTAATTAGCGAGTTAATTGCATGTTTTGAACTCACTTAGTAACAGCTCTAAGGAAGTAGGGCGTTACAAGTAAATAGTGTAGATGAATTCCTTGCTCATGCTTAGGAATGGATAAATCTAGAGGAGGCCCGATCTATTGTCGTAGAAACCAGCATGATCCATGTTCAGCCCACAGGAGTGGTGGCGAATGTTGCAGCTATGGCTCAACCCTTTACCCAGAATAACCAGGCGGGGAACAATAAGTGGAAGGTGACTTGTGAGGGCGACCTGAATGAAACCAAAAAGAAGAAGCCCAAAGAAAATTTCAAGCCCATCTATACCACCTACACCGACCTGACAGATTTGCGAGAGCATTTCTTGGCCAACTCTAATCGCCTTCCATGAGAGAAGCCAAAGCCTTTGAGGCACCAGAGGGCGAAGAGAGACCCCACCAAATTCTTCTGATATCATAACGACATCACCCATTATAGTGATGATTGTTGTCAGGTAAAGGATGAAATCGAGACTCTCATCTAGGCTGGACTATTAGCCCAGTATGTCCGAAACCAAGTAGTTCCTAATCAGCCTGCCAGGCAAATATTTATCAAATTCCAAAAAATCCAGTAGGTCAACCCCGGGCTGAAACAGATAAGGGGAACCAAATTGTCCCCCCTCTAATAGAAGGATGGGATATAACCACTATCGCCAGAGGACCCCATTGTGCGGGCACGAGTAATGGGGCCCAAAAAAAGATACATACAAGAGCTAAATACCCACAATGGTATTGAATTTATTTAGGAGCAATGGTTATCAAAACAACATCGGTAGGAGAAACAACCAATCATTTTCAAGGAACACGACACTAGCCATGTCCATTTCCCGCATAAGGATCTGCTAGTGATAACCATTCGGCTCGCCAAACGAAGAGCACGTAGGATATTGGTTGATAATGAGAGCTCAGTAATTGTGCTATTTAGGTCCACCCTAGAAAAGATGAGGTTATCCGTAACCGATCTTAAGGCGACCTCGATGACCCTATACAAATTCTTAGGAGAAGAAACAACACCCATATGGATGATTGCACTTGTAGTTACATTAGGGGATGATACATAAATTATTTCCAAAATGCTCGAGTCGTAATCGATTGTCCTATCGCATACAACGCAATTTTAGGACAACTCGCGCTAATGACTATTAAGGCTATCACCTCAATCTGACATCTAGTGATGAAATTCCCCTCCACCTCATGTATATGTACTGTAAGAGGAGATCAGCTTGCTGCTAGAGAATGCTATTGTATTGCTATGAAGAGAAAATCACAACCCGGGAAGTAAGTAAAGTCCATTATTGAGGGAGCTAAGGAACCTCGGGTAATGGAAATTGCCCATGGGGTGGAAGAACCTCAGGAAGGAGGTAACAAGGTTGCCCAAGAAGATGACATTGATCCAAGATTAGACGAAGATAGGTCTGAGCTCCAAGCGTTGGAAGAGCTTGAGGAAGTTATTATCGACCCAGTAGTAACATCAAGGGTTGTAAAAGTTGGAAAGCATCTTGGAATCGAAAGGAAGAAGGAGTTGGTCGAGTTTATGAGAAATAACCTAGACGTATTTTCCTTGTCACATGAAGATATGGTGGGAATTAGTATGTATGTCATAATGCATACTCTGAATCTGGACAAGAATGTGCCTGAAAAGGTACAGAAACGAAGGCTTTTGGGGAAGGAGCGATCAGAAGCTTTAGAAGAAGAAGTAGCTCGCATAATTAAGTGTGAATTCATCAGGGAAGCTCAATATCTGACCTGGATTGCTAATTCTTTTTTGGTCCCAAAACCCAAAGGAAAGTGGAGAACTTGCATTGACTTCTCCGACCTCAATAAGGCCTATCCTAAGGATTATTTTCCACTACCTCGAATCAATCGGTTGGTAGACGCAACAGCCAGTCATGAGCTCATGTCTTTTATGGACGTATATTCTGGATATAACCAGATTGCAATGAATCCTGCAGACCAAGAGCACACTAGCTTCATGACTAAGCATAACATATACTACTACAAGGTTATGCCGTTTGGGCTGAAGAATGTTGGTGTAACGTACCAACTAGTCAATAACATGCTCGTTAACAAGATCGGGAAAAACATTGAAGTGTATGTCGATGATATGCTCATTAAATCAAAGACTACCAGTATCCATGTCTCTGACCTGGAAGAATGTTTTGGCGTGTTAAGGAAATATGACATGAAGTTAAACCCTCAGAAGTGCACCTTTGGGGTTTCATCGAGAAAACTTTTGGGCTTCATAGTCATCACAAGGGGGATAGAGGCAAACCCAGAGAAGATAAGGCCATTATTGGAAATTTCCTTCTCCAGGTCACGTAAAAAAGTATAGAGCCTAACTGGGAAAGTAGCAGCCTTAAATCGCTTTGTATCAAAATCAACTGACAAGTGTCTTCTGCTCTACAGCTTGCTCAGAGGAAACAAAAAGTTTGAGTGGACCGAAGAATGCGAACAGGCATTTCAGAATCTAAAAGCTCACCTGGTTGAACCCCCCATACTATCAAAACCGCCAACATGAGAATGTTTGCTCTTATACCTTCCTATGACAGAAATGCGGTCGACACCGTATTAGTTAGAGAAGAAAATTGGGCACCGAAACCAGCGCACTACATGAGTAAAAGGCTTTAGGGAGCTGAATCCAGATATCATTTAATAAAAAAACTCGTGTTTTGCTTGATCTTCGACTCGAGAAAACTCATGCCTTATTTCCAGTCCCACACCATCCACGTCTTAACTGATTGACCTTTTAGGCAGGTCTTGCAAAAGCCTGAAACATCGAGACATTTGCTTAAGTGGGCCATCGAACTTAGCCAATTTGATATATTGTATATGCCATGCACAACAATCTAGAGTCAAGCGCTCCCTTATTTTATGGCACAATGCACAGGTTTTCAAGACAGGCAAATGAGAGAACCAGTGCAAGAGTTATGGAAACTCTTCGCTGATGGATTAGCAAACAAAAATGGATCTGGAGCTAGGAAAATTCTAATCTTACCTGAGGGACATCGATTCCATATAGCCTTAAGGTTTGGGTTCGAGGCAACCAACAATGAAGCAGAATACATAGCTCTATTAACAGGATTACAAGTGGCAAAGGAACTAAAAGCAAAGGGAATCGCATGTTATAGTTATTCTCATCTCATGGTAAATCAGATATTGGGGGAATATCAAGCTCGAGGTATCAAAATGGTGGCTTATCTAGCTAAGGTTAAAAATGAGTTGTCTCGAGTTTTGCTGCATATAGCAGCTGCCCCATGAGCATAACTCAGATGCTGATGCCTTAGCCCAACTTTCCACCACCAAAGAAGTTGATGCAAAAAACATGGTCCCAGTAGATTTCTTAGAACAACCAAGCATAACGAAAGAACCGTTAAGGTTGGAAGGATTGAAACAAAACCGACCTGGATAACCCCCCATAGTGGAATACCTCACAACTGGTAAACTACCAAATGATCGAAAGGATACAAGAAAAATGTTATATCAAGTCCCACTGTATGTTATGATTGAGGGAATTCTACACCGACGAGGGCATCCTCTGCCTCTCCTGCGGTGTGTTCTACCCGAAGAAGCACAAAACATCCTACAAGAGACACATGAAGGATACTGCGGAGATCACACTGGGGGGCAAAACCTAGCTCTAAAGATATTGAGGTAGGGCTATTATTGGCCTACACTCAAAAAGGATTTGACTTCGTACGCAAGGAAATGTGACAAGTGCCAACGCTTTGCCACGGTTACTCGAACAGTGCCCATGGACTTAACCATGATTTCATCACCTTGGAAATTTTCAATATGGGGGATCGACCTCATTGGTTCATTACCAACATGAAAAGGAGGAGTTCGCTATATGGTTGTTGCCATAGACAACTTCAAGAACTGGGTCAAGGCCGAGCATGTGGCAACCCTAACCTCGATGAGAGTTCTGGATTTCGTAGTAAAGAACGTCATATGTGATTTTTGGCTCCTAAAGAAGATCGTGTCTGATAACGGAACTAGGTTCGATAGTGTTCTTTTCACAAAGTTTTGTGAGAAGTACGACATAACCAAGAGTTTCTCTTCAGTGGCATATCCACAAACTAATGGGGAGGTCGAGGTTGTAAATAAAACCCTAAAGATGAGTTTAAAGAAACGACTAGATGAAGAAAATGGATTATGTTCCGAGCAGCTCCCGCGAGTACTTTGGGCCTATAGGACCTCACATCCCACCTCGACAAGGCATACTCCCTTCTCTTTAACCTATGGATGTGAGGCTATTCTCCCAATTGAAGCACTAGTGATGACTCATAGAGAGAAAACCTTCTTTCAAGATCGAAACCACGAATTTCCCAATGCCTCTCTAGATTTGATCGGTGAAATGCGGGAATACTCACAATTACAACTTGCCGATTATCAATAGAGATTTATGCGTTACTTTAACTCGAAGGTAAAAGGATGCAAACTAGAACTGGGTGATTTCAAAGGGGCTTTTGGTGAGTAAGAATCCTAAAGATGGTGTTTTGGGGCCGATCTGGGAAGGACCATACCAGATCATGGAAATGTTATGAGAAGGAGCATTCAAACTAGCTTGGTTAAATGAAGAGTTGGTACCACGGACCCGGAATGCTCTACATCTTAAAAAATACTATCGATAATAGGACGACTTTGTTAATTTTTTATGTTTTCAATATTTTTTTATGCAAGGCTTATTTATAAAAGCCATTCTATTTAAATAACACGGGATCGCTATCTGTCTATCTTATTCTCATGATGTATCACGTACTCATTTTGTAAAAGCGACCTAGAATACCAATAAATTTTGATTTCTTGGGGGGCATATAACCCTCAATGAGTCTTTAAAAATATTTAGTGTGATTGGACAAAACTTTATACTTATAATTTTGAAAAGTGATTATTCAACAACTTTTTAAAGCTAGCTCGAATTTTCAATGAAATTTCAAATATGAACTAAGTTAGGACAATTAAAAAAAAAAAAAAAAACCTAGAATTCAACTAGAGAATCCTAGATATAAATAGGTCTGAGGCCTGATTCCTAACAAGTATAACGCTATTAGGCGGGCAAAACTCCTGGATATTACCAGGTCTGAGGCCTGTTTCCTATGCGTATAACACTATTAGGTGGGTAAACTCCCGGATATAACCAGGTCCGAGACATGAATCCTAACAGGTATAACGCTAATAGACGAGAAAATTCCTGGGTATAACTAGAACATCGACCAGAATTAACTAGTCGAGCCAATAAAAATCTATCTCGATCTAAAGATAGCCCCTATGATTGCGATTATGCAAGAACTTAAAATTCATGAGCATAGCAAGAAAATAGATTAGGGGAACAAAAATAGATCATAAAATAATAAACTTGTACTAACAGGTATATGAATATCACGAGGAGGAATAACCTCAAACTAAGCCCGAAGGCGATTGTTTCATCTTGTGAAAGTTTAATTACAAGGGATAATTAAAAAAAACTAAAGTAAAAAAAAGGAGAGATGAGGGCACCTTATAAATCACTGAGCTCTGGTAACTTTCCCTTGTGATATTACCTCATCGTCACCCACCTCAACAGCCCCAAAATCTTCCACGTTCTTAAAGGGCTCTTGTGAGAGTTGGTTTTTGAGCTTGGTAAGATAATGCCCCCAGAGCTTCGCATATAGAAAGGAAAAATCCCCTTCCTAGTTGTTTTCCCAACACTGGTAAATCATCTCCTCTAGGGCATTCATTACTTTACCAAAATTCAGTTTGCTTGTTCGACATTCTACATCTCATTCTTGTCATTCTCCTATGCTTTGACTTCGACCTCAAACAGTTTATGTTTGAGCACAATGACTT
The DNA here is from genome assembly GCF_963169125.1 of Humulus lupulus. Lineage (NCBI taxonomy): Eukaryota > Viridiplantae > Streptophyta > Magnoliopsida > Rosales > Cannabaceae > Humulus > Humulus lupulus. The sequence goes on from NC_084793.1 coordinate 135,601,321, forward strand.
CCTCAAGTTTCTTGTTAAGGCTGTCAACCATGACCTGTAGTTGGTCTCGTCGCTGGCTCATCTCAATGACCTGTTTCTTAGCAATTCATTTGTTGCCTTGGTATGCAGCCAGGGCGGCTCTGAGCTCATCTGTTTTAGCTCAGATCCGGGTGATGCTGTGAATTTTAGCTAAACAAGACTACAAAAGAAAAATACATGACAGGATTAGCTCGAGGAGGTAAAAACAAAAGGGAAAATAATATAGGAGGAAAAAGGATAACTTACAGTCAAGTTCATCCCCAAGGCTTACTCCAGGATGCCCCTTGGCGAACGCTCCCTTATGGCCCTCAGGTCCTTAACGTTCGCTTGGTTGGCATAACCCACCATGTGGTCTGCCATGTCATGGAGGGGTCCTCGAAGTGCTTCTAGGATCCTTGAAACCTCGAGTGACTTGACTGGGAGCTTCAAATCCTCGGACTGCATACCTAGGATCTGATCAAACAGAGCTCCGCCTCGAGCAACTTGAGGGACTGCGGCAGGGTCGCGAGGATGAGGAGGAGGAGCCTCGTGAACGATAACTGTAGTTACCTGGGTTGGTGGTTGTTTTTGCTGTAACTGCTTCTGAGTGGAGTTGGAACCTTTATCCTTTGCAGGGGATCTGGTGAAAGCTCTGGCTTTGGAGGTGCTTTTATTCGATATTCTCATCTTCTTGACGATGGGTCCAGTCCCAATCCCACCAGATTTGAAAGCGCTCTTCAGGTCTATATCTTCGCCTGCAAAAGCACGAGCCGAAAATTTAGATCCAAGAAATGGCTTGTTAGGGTAATACAAAGCAAAGAAAAGAACAAGAGCGCTACCCTCCGAGCTAGAGGAGGAAATTACTATGATCAACTTCGGATTACGAACCCATCTAGGTAAAAACTCTAACTCTTGGACTATCAAGGGAGGGGGAGACTCTAACATTATTACATTTTGGGAAGACTCATCTGGACTAGACTCATGCACGACCTGCTTAATACCCAGAGTAAAAACACCCTGATAAAAGGAAGGCCACGAAAAAAGGTTTGTGCCATATTCCTCAAAAATGGCTGATCTAAAATAAAGAGCGTTCTCTACCACTATGATACACCGGGAGTATTTTTGGTCGTAGCGGACAACCAAGTGATCCACACACTAAAGGAGGGTCACGTTCAGGTCTGAATCAATCGGGTGTCGACTCACGAGCTGCCTTGGGTTGAATCTAACTAGCCTAAAAGTGGCAGCATCTCAGTTTAATTATCTATATGGGTTACCTTGGCCGGAGGTGCCAGCTGCTACCCCCGATTCAGCTCGCCCTTGGTCAGTATGTTTTCCATCTTGAGAGACCTTTCTTTTGCACACCAGCTATGCAACCTCCTCCTCTTCTTCATCATCTTCAATGGTAGGGATGAGTTCTTGAAGAGGAGGGAGCTCAGGGAAGGACCTCAAGCTCTGATAGCCAGTGTCTGATCTTTCTGGATCAGTGTACAGGCCACCATGGTCGTGTCATTAACTACCATACAGAGCTCCTTCTCCTTGCTAGGAATATGAGCCATCGTCTCATATTGACCTCTGAGGGTCTATGACCGCCCCGTTCTCTTATATATACTTGCACAAAGTAACAACTCAATCAGAATATCTATAAACTTGATTAAAAAGGAATTTAATTACAAAGTTCAAGGATCTAAGAAACTTATGAGGATGATTGAAATACCGATGGGTGCAGTTCTTGAACCCATTTGACATGAAGAATCAATCATTTTAGTCATTTGGGTGGCTGGGGAGGTCGATGACGGAGCTCCTATTGAGGTAGTAGAAGCCATCACCTCCCCCCTTTTGTTTAGGGTGGGCATTGAGACAAAAGAAGTAAATGATGTCAGCGAGGGTGGGAACCTCCCACTCGTGCTTCAAGTATATATATTTCAGCCCCACCAAAAGTCGATACAAATTGGGGGGAAGTTGGAATGGTGCTAGTTCAAAGTAGTTCAAAAATCTACGAAATACTTGTCCAAAGGGAGAAAGGCACCTGCCTTCAGGTGCTCATCACTCGAGGCCCCGAAGTTATCCTGAAGTGGAGTGCATCTCCACTCTCCTTCCGGCAGAGGGCGGGCAACAAGACCCTCAGACCCCAATTTGATCTTATGATTAAAAAAAAATTTATTCACCTTACCCTGAGTCTTTATACGGGATTCGATGCTTTCATCCTCAAAACAGTGTTGTGGTCAACTACGATCTCCCTATCCACTACTGGGCTGAAGCGAGGAATAGGGGAGCTCGCAATTGACTTCTTCCATTGGGCCATGATTTAGCTCGCCTGAGGACAAAGAGGCCTATTAGAGGCAACCTAAGATAAAATCTTGCTACGGTTATAAAGGTATGGCAACTTGAGGGTTTGAACTCGACCTATTCAACCTAAGATGTATACGAGCTAAGATTTCCCCTAGCACAAATACGAGTACGTACTTACGGTCAGTGACCACACATTGTTAACTCGAGAAACCCCTGATACTTCGGGATCTACATGTCAGACCCCATACCTTTTTGGAAAGCGTTTAATACAAAACCACTTGAGAAACCATAACCCTTAAGATACCCAGAATTGAACCTAAGAACCCTCAAATTTTTATACAGACACTCAGACGATCCTCTTGTAAAACCCAAAAAATCACCTGTTTCTTTTTGTACACTGTATCTAATTAGACCTAATGCTATTGTTTTTGGAATAACAAAAACCCATACTAAACTCAAACATAAACGAAGTAAGAAAATGTGCTGGAAAATTTCATAAAACTTTTTCAAAAATAAGGAGAATGAATTTAAATCGGAAATAGATACACTTACAGATTGGATGTTTGGTCGAGGGAAGTGATGGCAGCGCCAAAGATAGAAGCCTGAAAGCTTTTGGAGAATGAGAGAATGTCAAAGGTTTTGAGAAGGGAAAGGAAAATTTTTGAATGCAAAGGTGGTGAGGTTCAGGTCTATTTCTCCTATTTAAATGTAAACTATGGGAACAAATCTAGACCTCCTGATTAGGTCAGTTCGGGATCAAAGGGCCTAGATAAAATAACCCCTGCGATGGCAAAAAGTTGGAAGGACAACTGTCACATTACTCGAAACCCAAACAAGCACCTATTATAGACTAACACGTGTTTCAGACTCAAGTAGTGGGTGGGCACGATTTCACATAACAGAAGCTTAAAACCCCTACTGTACATGTCAGAAGTGACATCATTCATGAGTAGGAGCTTGGGGGGAAAATGTTGTACCCCAAAATAAATATGAACTGAATTACTTAGCACGAGGTATAGTAGGTAGATAAGCGCATGAAGAAAGTGTACAGATAGAGTATCTAGCTAACTCTGAAGTGAGCGGCTCGATTTCAACTTGACAACTTACGACAACAAAATAAATTTCAGATTTCCTCTTACGCCGAAAACCTAGTTCGAGTTGCAAGATGGCCAAATCGCCTTTTTGAAACTCTAATCTTAGCCTGTGTCAAGTTAGGTTAGTCCTGAGGCATTCAGATCGAAGAAAGTCATCAGCTCGCGGAAGCCTGGTCATGATGCAGAGTGAATGATCCCAAAAGACTCGGAGATTCCTTATACGTTCATTAATCCCCAAATTTTGTTACACATTTATTACCCGAGATAACGAATGAAAATTCATTAGGCAATCATGTCCCTATGTAAATTGAATATTATCCAAATTTATTATTTACCATATTTATGTACACGGTTACCCAAAGTTGTCCAGGAAAACTCTCTATAAATACCAAGGGAATGGATAGAAAAAGGTACCCGATTCTTTATATACTAAAACTCTTCTAAAATTGTCAAGAACAATTACACCTAGATCCCTAAAGAGATCAATAAGATTGTCTCATGGGCTAGGTGGATTTTAACCACTTGCTAATGAGTTCCCTCTCCCTTAATCACCACAGGTACCGAACTCCGGCCGGCAGGACCCGAGCCCCTCTACCCGTAGGCGTGATAGGCATCCCCGGGTCCATTTCGTGAGCTCAAGTTCGAAATATCGATTCTATGAAGAAGAAATACGTGAGCTCCACCGTAAAAACCAAAGGTTGGAGACCACCCTGGAGAACATGCAAGAGGTTCTGAATGGCCTATTGCAGGGTAAGTCAAGCGGGACCTTGCCTAAGAGGAAGGAGAAAGGTCAGGAGGGGGTGGAGACCACCATACCAGTAGATGATGGGAGGACCCGGCACTCTACCAGTAACACCCCCCGAGCGAAGCGACGTGAACATCCTGAACCACCGAAGCAAGCCCAGAAACCAGAGCCAAGGTTCAACGCTGCCCTTCGCAATGAGGACGAGGTCACCTCTAAGAGAGCACCCTCAGATTTACGGGAGGCGCACAATAAAAGAGGGCGGGTAAGGGGACCACGCCCCCTATGGCGCCTCGGAAGGGCAAAGGGGAGGGTGATCCGAACCCATCTGCTTTAAAGGACTCCCTAAGCAAGAGAAGGCAGGACTTAGACATAGAAATGAAGAGCCTGCGAATTTTTTAGGAGGAGTTCGACCATGAGTCACCCTTCGTCAGGGAGATCCAGGCCATCAGGCTCCCTTCCATCTTTAAAGTGCTCCACATGACCCCCTATGAAGGAAGCACAGATCTGAAATATCATATAGATACATTTAACGACCTGATGAAGCTGAGGGGAATTGGCAGCGGGGCGAGTTGTCATTGCTTCGCTGTCACATTAAAAGGACCTGCGTACAAATGGTTCAAGAGGCTTAGACCGGGGTCCATCCGATCTTGGCAACAACTTTATGATGAATTCCTCCAGCAACACCACACTGTGCAAGACTACGCGATGCCAGGCACCAACCTCGCCAATGTGAGAAAGGAGAAAACGAGAGTCTGAAGAGCTATATCCACAGGTTCAACATGGAGGTGGCTAAGGTAGGAAGCCTGACCCGCCGAGAGCTGAAAATGGCCATCACGGCAGGAGTATGCCCAGGGAGCAAGTTATGGGATTACATGCTCAAGAGAGAGGTCACAGACTTGGATGATTTCTATGAGCGGGCACAAAAGTACATTCGCGTGGAGGATAGTCACGAGAACCACAAGGCTGGAAAAGGCCCATCGCCCCCAAAACCTTCAGTTCGGGATAACCAAAGCGGTGCAAAGAAGAAGGGGGTTTATGAGGGAACGAGGGATGATCGACCCCGGAAGCACCAACACTCTGATGAGCGCACACAGAGCCCCTACACCTTTTACACTGGCCTCACCCACGCGAGGGAAGATATTTTCATTACAAACGGAAACCAGGTCCCTTTCAAAAGGCCCCCGCTAATAAAAAAAGATCGGTCTAAAAGAGACCCCAGCAAGTATTGCCAATATCACAAGGATATCGGCCACACCACCGTGGAGTGCAACCATTTGAAGGTGGAAATTGAGGAACTCATCCGCAGAGGATATTTGGGCAGGTATGTGCGCAAGGATAGTCAGAGGCCAGAAGAAGGAGTGTCCCCACCGTAGGCACGAGAGGAGGCCCCAGAAGTGCAAGGGGAGGTCAAGACCATCTTTGGAGGACCAGGATTCGGAGGCGATTCAAGGAAGGGGCGAGACAAGTACGCCAAGGAGGCCCGACGAAGTCCACCACCTTGTGTTTTAAGTTTGGAGCAACGCCCCCCGAAGGGCTTCAAGGGCGAGAATGACTCAATAACTTTCACTGAAGAAGATGAGCAGGGGGTGCATTTCCCTCTTAATGACCCCCTGGTGCTAACTTCCCAGCTTGCTAACATGAGGGTACATCGGGTCTTGGTGGATAACGGGAGCTCTGTGGACATCTTGTATCGACCGGCACTGGAACAGATGGGATTGAGCCTCCGTCACCTAAAGCTTTGCACTACGAATTTGTATGGGTTTACGGGAGATCTGATGCAACCCCTGGAGGCAATCAAATTAGCCTTCACCATGGGGGAGCAACCCAGGAAAACCACCGTAATGGCTAACTTTGTCGTGGTGGATTGCACCTCAGCCGTCAATGCGGTATTAAGGAGACCCTCTCTGAGAGAATTGAAGGTGATAACTTCTGTGTATCACCTAGCTATGAAATTCCCAACCCCCGGGGGAGTATCATGCGTGAAAGGGGAGTATAAGGAAGTGAGGGAATGCTATAACATGTCCCTCCGCGCAGCCACCAAACCATTTATACCGATGGCAATGGTTGTGTATGAAGGAGCGACCCACACAAGTTAGATCCGCACAAGATTGGACCCTCGGGTTACAGAGCCTCTCGAGAAGTGCTACCAGCAAGGCTTCGGCACTCAATGCAAAAAGAACCTATGTTTAGTTTGTTCCTCGTTGTTTTAGCTTAAGTAAGTAAGAATCAAAGAGTCTACCTAGGTAACCTCCTAATTAGATGTAACCCCTTTTATTTACAAAGTTGGCTGTAAACCGCATGCTATGAATGAAACTGTTTGCAACTTCATATGTTGTTTTTCTTCGATGGGCGAGCATCAGCCAAAGTGCCTGCCGAAATAAATTTCACCAAACACTTGGGGGGCAAGACAGGAGGCAAAAACATACAGTCAACAGGGGGAACCTAAAAAAAAAAAGGGCTCCTAAAAAGGACCCTCTAACGGAGGATCCTAAAAAGGACCCCTTGCCCTCCTAAAAAGGAGGCTCCTAAAAAGGACCCTCTATCAGGAGGATGGAAAAAAGGACCCATTGCCCTCCTAAAAAGGAGGCTCCTAAAAAGGGCCCTCTAACAGGGATCTTAAAAAGGGCCCTCTATCAGGAGGACCCTAAAAACGATCCTTCATCAGGAGGACTCAAAAGGGACCATGACCCTAAAAAGGACCCTTTAGCGGGGGATCCCAGAGGGACCCCTTATATCAGGGCCTTAAGCGAAGTCCTTACAAGGCATCCCCTGGGTTCAAAAGGATTAGCTACCCTTGTGGACATCAAGGAGGCCAAAGGGACTTACAAAAAAAAACTATGGTAACGACAGTAATAAGTCTAGAGCGGCCACCAAGTCGTTTAGCCAAAAAGGGTCCTAAAAGAGACCCTTGCAAAAATAGTAGTATGAATAACGACGAGAAGGATGCTTCTCGCAACAAGTAATAAGCGCGCGCAAGAATATATAAAAGGATAGCTAGGACCCAAGGGGTTAAAATATCCTTATAAGAGTAATCAAGAGGCACCAAAAGAGGTCCCAGTGAACCCTTTCACATGGGCTCCAAAGGACCTCCAGCCTGGTAAATAAAAGAGGGGAACCAACCAAACCCCATCATACAGGCTTAAAAGGGCCTCGAATGTAGTAGAATAAGAGATAAATAGAAACACATGTATATAAAAAGAAAGTTTTGAAGACAGTACAAGAGTTACAAAAGAAAAGTAGTAATGATAATGATATTACAAAGTCAAAGAAAAAAAAATGAGCGTACACCCATGGTGGGCTAGCTAACAAAAGTTATGAAATGACTGCTTCAGGGCCTCCTACCGTGGGCGCTCCACATGGCCGCTCGAGCGACGGCGTGCTCACCAAAAGAAGAGAAATCAAAATTGGGATCCTGCCTCCATACGTTGTAAAGGGCGCGGTCTATGGACCTGTACTCAATGGCAGTCTTCTCCGCCTCCAAGGAAGCATTTCTCTCCTGCAACATAGCGACATTGGTCCTAGCAGCCTGGAGTTCGGTCCTGGTAGCCTCGACTTTGGCCCTTGCAGTCTGGAGTTCGACCCTGATAGACTCGACTTTGGCCTTTAAATAAGTAACCCTCTCCTGCGACACTGTCACGATATCCTTGGTCGCCTGGAGTTCGCTCTTCAGGCTGGCAACTTGGTCCTTCAGCTCCTTCGCCTTGGAAACCGCCTTCAGCTTCCTTCTCGACGAGGTGGCAAGTTCGGCCTGAACCTTCTTTAGCTCAGACTAGGTTTTCTCAAGCTCTTTCTCGAGCTCCTGGACCCGGGCTGTAAGGCAGTCCCTCTCAGCAGTAGACGCGGAGAGGTTGCTAGACGAGTCGGCAAACTGTAGAGCCACGGTATAGGCCTGCACAAGAAAGTTAACGACATCAAAAATAAGTAGCAAAAAGAAAAACGCATGTACATCTATACATAATAATGCCGACGCGAGGTGCAAGAACTCACCAAGGCCATTGCGCGCCTTAGGGTTTCCCCAAGGTCCGTTTGGGCAACGTTCCCAAGACCGTTCCAGTCAGATACGGGGAGGCCCGAGGCAAGTTGGATGTATCGCTGCCCGTAAGACATCGCCATCCGAGTCACCCAGGGCTCCCCATCCGCACCAGTGGCACTTGGTTGGGTGAGGACGGACGACCCGCTCGCCGAAACAGGAGGGGCGCGATTAAAGTGGAAAACTGAGGATCTGGTAGATCAGAGGGAGGCTCTGGAAGGTCGGCAAAATAAATCCCCGATGGTCCAGGGTCGAGAGGAGCCTGAGTGAAGGCGTCGTAGCCCTAAGGGTCAGGGCAAACATAACACCCCGGAACGACCCCCTGGTCTTGAGAGTGAGGGGCTATGTCCGGATCATAGGAGGCACATGGAGGGCATCCCCCAGGAGATGGGGGCAGCTGGTGGGATCCCCCACGGTAAAGGGGGCCTTCCTCCGGCTCTTCCTCATCCTCATCGTCATCCGGGCAAGGCTCAGCAAAGGCCCCCTTCATCTTCGTAGACCCAGAGATGGTCCACAGCAACTTGGGGTCCGAGACAGGGGACAATTTATAGCGGTTCAGATTCTTCATGGTGAATAGGCACACCGCCTTTTTCATAGCGGGGTCAGCGCTGAGGAACGTTCTCATGTCTCTCGCTTCCGACCCGACAACAATGGGTTCAGCGAATTGCTCTGCATAATACACGCCATGGTCGATATGAACGTAAGTCACGAAACAATAAGTTGTAAGAAAGTAAAAGAGAGAAAGTGATGCTCAGGGTACTTACTGGGAGTGGCCCGAAAGTCCTCGCGGACAGAGAGGGGGCCTTCCACGAAGAAAAAGTCCAGCTTTCAGGACCCCGGGTTGGAAACCAAGCCCTCTATCAAAGTGGCCTCGTTGTTGGCTTTTTGTAAATAGTAAAAGCCCTTGGACTTGGGAAGGGGCATGAGGTTGTAGAGGAAATGCACCTCCGTCGCCGTAGGAGCGCATTTAAACAGCTTCGTGAATGCAACGAAAAGGCAGCTTAAAGTCAGCCAGCCATTGGGAGCCAGCTAAAGAGGGGCAAGGTCGAAGTAGTTGAGGACGGCAATAAAGAATGGGTGTAACGGGATGGTACCAACCGCCTTCAGGATGTGCTTGCTGAGGGCCACGAAGCCGGGCCTAGGACTGTCAGCCTAACATGTCTCCAAAGGAACATATAACGCGTACTCTAGAGGGACACGATAGTGATCCACAATGTCCATCGTCCGGTTCAGTTGGAAGTCACCTGTCGTCGTGCCCTCGGCATATCTACAAAATCAAAAGAAAGATGTGAGGAAGAGACAGAACACTTGACCCTCCATTTTTTCCTCCTAGCAAGAGTCTTCCATCGGGGGAGCAACCGCAGAAGCGCTAAGCTAGGGAAAACTGAGATTAAAGGCTGAGGAGAAGTGGTAGTGGCCCCATGACAGTCATAAGGTGAGGATGGGCTGGAGGGCTCAGGCGGAAGGTGTCCCTCCATAAGCTCCAACTCCCTCTGGAGCTCTAAAAGGGTCACCCTAAGGCTCGCTACATGGTCACTAAGGTCTGGGAGGAAAGGTGCTCCATCTCCTCTCAACACCAAGTCAATTTCAATCTCCACCACCCATATTTTACGCCTAAGTTCAGCCAAGTGCTCAAGATGGCGGATACAGGCATGCCTTAAGGAATCATAGTCTTGGTAAGGATTTTCCTCATGGGACTCTGAGTTTGAGGATAGGTCAACAAACTCAACCCCCAGAGGTACGTCGAACAGACCGTCACTGGCCATGAAACCTCGTCCTGAAAGCAAAAAGGGGTTCACGACTAAGTGAGGGGACAACTACAAAATACAAAGGAATGGGCTTAAAACCTCTAAACGCATGCGCTCTAAATGATGCACTACACGGTATAAAAAGGAGGGGAATGCAAAGAGTCAAACTCACTACAAGCTTAGGCCAAGGTACCCCATCCCGAGTAATGCTAATCTGGACCCAATGAACGTAAGGGAAAAGGAAAGTGTTCCTCAGGCAGCTGAGAAGGAGCGTTGTCGAGGTCAAAAGGAGGACGGGGGCCAAAAGCACCGAATGGTCGAAAGCACGTGTCTGCAGAAATAAACAAAAATGGTGTGTTAGCCTCCAAATAGACATACCAAAGAATTAGCTCATATGTAAAAAAAAAAATGAAAAAAAAAATGAAATGAAAAAAATAACATAAAGAAAACCGTGGCAGAAGTGAGGTTGTGGGGGATTGAACCCCTTACCTCTTGACAGGAGTAAGAGTCTAGATACCACTAAGCTAAGGAAGTAAAGTGTAAATAATAAGCCTTGCGTGAGGGCCTATTTATAAGAATCAAGGAGAATAGTCTACAAGAGCACCTAAAGGTCCTCTCCTAGACTGGGGGGCAAGTATGGATGCTCAATATTCCGTGCTCACAATAGATCCAAGACGCGCCTAGGCGCGAGGCCCCGCCTCGCTCGGCCACGCCCAGGCGCAAGGCCCCGCCTCGCTCTCAGCACGCCCACGCGAGCCCATGTCCACATAGTCACCAACTCGGCGTCGCGCCTCAGCCACGCGAGGTCATCTGAAGCCCTCGCCTATGCCCAGGTACAAAGCTTGTCGTCGCCCAGCCTCGACCATGCGAGGCCCCATGTCCCTGCATCTCGCAAGTGTGGCCCGTGCCCAGGCACGAGACCTATCTCGCACACAGCCTCGGCCACGCGAGGCCCAATGTATCAGCGCCTCGCAAGTGCAGCCCGTGCCCAGGCGCAAGCCCGTCGTCGCCCAGCCTCGGCCACACGAGGACCCATGTCCCTGCGTCTCACGAGTGCGGCCCGTGCCCAGGCTCGAGATCCACCTCGCGCACAGCCTCGGCCACGCGAGGCCCAATGTAACAGGGCCTCGCAAGGGCAGCCCGTACCCAGGTGCAAGCCCGTCGTCGCCCAGCCTCGGTCGCGCGAGGCCCTGTGTCCCAGCGCCTCGCAAGTGCGGCCCGTGCCCAGGCGCAAGCCTGTTGTCGCTCAGCCTCGGTCACGCGAGGCCCCGTGTCCCAGCGCCTCGGAAGTGCGGCCCGTGCCCAGGCGCAAGCCCGTCGTCGCCCAGTCTCGACCACGCGAGGCCCCGTGTCCTTGTGTCTCACGAGTGCGGCCCGTGCCCAGGCGTGAGGCCTATCATCGCCCAGCCTCGGCCACGCGAGGCCCAGCAACCTTTAGGTATAAGGCTACGCGCGCATGATGCCAGGGTTTAAGGTGGCCCACAAGAGACAAAAAGAATATGAACAAGGTACATCTAAAGGGGTATGTACGTACCTACAAGGATCATGGGACAGGCCTGACACCTGTACCCGACAAGTAGTGGTGGTTGGGAATAGTACGAGGAGTGGCTACACCACCACCACGTCTCTGACACCCGTACAAGACAAGTAGTGGAGTCATGACCGGGTACAAAAGCTGAGGTGCTCCCACAAACTCTGACCATGTCCCAGAGCCGACACCACTACCCCTGGAGCCACTCTCCTGTTTGTGTACTCGTGTCCCTTCTGGACCACCATGTACCCAGGGCCATTAGAGCCCCCTATAAAATGAACTCTAACCCCACCAAATGGGGGGTTGGAAAAATTACTGTAGCAAGGGCACCATAATGAATGAAAAACTAATTTCACCATTGTTCTTCTGCAATTGTTCTTAGAGTTAATACTTAAATTTCTAAGGCTTGTCTATTGATAATCTCTATCTTGCAATTATTTCCAACTTAACTTAGTTGGCGAGTTCTCACCGTCAACACCACTGAACCACGTAAAAGTGTGAGTTTTTGTGATATCTTTCATTTATTCAATCACGGTTTACCAAAATGCCTAATATCTCTATTGTCGAATTTCTCAATCCATTGTTGGCAAAAAACTGCGTCAACAGTGATTTATGATGCAATACTTGACTTGTGAATGTCTAAGATGTATTGCTAGTTAATTTAAATTTTACATTGCATTATGTTTATTCCATGAATTCAAGACTTATCTTCTATAGTATGTACTTAGCTTCCATATTGGGCGTCATAGCTCATCAATTACTTTGTGTGTGTAGGTAAGGGAATATCTTAGAAGTCGTCTTGGCAGCTGAAGAGGATTATGTCTGATGTATGCATACTGTGAATCAACAGACCTACAAGGTTAATAGGGTTTCCTCAAGTCTTCCGCTAAGTTTCAAGTAAAGTCTTTTACCTTTTATCTTCAAGTTTTGGTCTATAAGGCCCTATGGCCAAATGCTCTCTTTTAAGTCTATTTTCAAGACCGTTTTGTTCTAAACTACTGAGATCTCAGACTCGTTTATATTTACGAACTTGTTCTGCAATGTAAATGCTTTATTCAGTTTATCAAAGTTATTTAAGATCTCTAACGACCCTTTTTTGCAAAATTTGACAGCAAGGGTCAAGTTGACCACTATCATTGCGTTGTAATTTTTCCAGTCAATCTAGCTTTAGAAAATTGGGTCATTACAAAGAGATTTTCCCTCGAGAAGATTCATGTAGGCTAATGGAACAAGGCCCACATGCTTAACAAAGATGCGTCAACATGTTTCAAGTTCTACAATAATCCATCCCAATAAATTTGAATATTTCGTGGAATTAACTTTGAATATTGTGATGGGATTAGTTTCTATTTTTCTTACACAAATTAGGTATGTGCCATTTTTTTTTTTTGGCAACACCCTTGTTTTTTTAGTTCTATTTAGGGTAGTTTCCTTTTTCTATTTTTGGTACTTTCCTGTTAATGTTATGAATGGAATTAAAATCTTGTAAAGCCTAGAAATATGATATTTCATTCTATAAAATGATAGAATACTTTTGATAAAAAAAAAAATGCGAGAATAAATTTCTCTTTGGTTCTTTGGAGAACTTTCAAACTTATAGATTTTGTCTGTGGTGTTCATACTTGACTTATCAATCAAGTTTCCATTCCTTGATGGTGGTGTCTTTGTAACGTCTTGAATAGTCAAGGTCGTTACGCCATGCGTTAAAAACAGTGCTTAACTCGTTACGCGAGTCATTTGGAATTAAAAGTGTAATAAGGGTTAAACGACCGTTTAGGTATTAAATGTTTTGGTCAAAAGTTGAACTTTCCAATAAAAAGGGTTAAGTAGTGACAATGGATCCCAAAATTTTCTAAATAAAATACAAGCTTATAAAAAATTATAGACTTAGCTGACTTAAGTGGTACAACTTTCCCTTGCCCTTACCTGCACCATGAAGGATATGTGAGCCAAGGCTCAGCAAGAAAACCCAAAACAATCATACGATAATTAGATAAACATTAAAATATATTGCATACTCTATAACCACAATTGGTTCACACAGATTTTCCCAACAATATAATTTAAAAAAAATATACGACTCACGCTGCGTAGATGGATGTCACATATTTACAATGGCCCCACCACTATGGCGGATTTCACATTTGCACCACTATTGCATACAATACACATCTAATGTTGTTGACGGCCTCCAGACCGAGCAATTAGTACAAACAAGTATATCATCATAAATTCAAACAAATCACACATTCAATTATAAATGCTTTCATGACATGGTCATTCTCGTGCCTTGTAATTGGGGCACACACCCTACACTTGGTGCCAAATATGGTTTTCTTACCTCAAGTCCTCTGTGATAGGGTAAGGCGACAATGAGCAGGATCTTTTCCTTCCCGAGCCTTGGCGTACCCCTAGTCACAACATAATAATGGATTTCCATCAAGAACTAAAAAAATTAAAAGCTTCAAGATTGAGTCCTAGTCTGAGGGACCACAAATTCTACTAAACCATATAGTAGAATCCTTTTGAACCCTTAGGACTGAGCTCCTATACTCAAAAACCCCTTTTGGCTAACTTTCCCAATTAGATTCATGGCCCGCCCCTAAAGGGCCACAGCACGCTTCTAGTCAGAGAGCCCCCTAAGTTATCTCCATGGACATGCACCGCGGAGCTGCCCACCTAGCGCCATGGTGCTAAGGTGATTAAGAGAACCACCCTAGCCTCTGAGTTCATGAAGACTGTGGCGCACCAAGAACAGCGTCGCGACGCAACCCCGCAAACCCAAATTTTCAAAGCATTTCTCTGAGCCAAATCTCACAAAATTCACCCCAAACCACAATCAAACCCATAATTGAGTCTTGAAACATCATTAATACGCTATAAACATGAAAATAAATCCACAAACTTCATCAAAACTCTAACAACACCCAAACCCCACTCTTGAGTTTAAATTTAAACCAAAACTTAACCAATTAAAAATTCACCAAGACAGAGGAGGATTCTTACGTCGATTGTGTAACCTATCCCTGTGTTGCTCCTATCCGAATTCTAGCTCCATCCTCCTTCAATTTCAAGACAATTTCCTCAAAAAATTCAAACTTCAACAAAGGGAAAGGGAAGTAGAAGGAAAGTGGAAAGAGAAAAAAGGGTCAAGTGTTTGTGTTGACTGTGTTACCTAATGTTGAAGGCTCCTAACCAACTAACTCAAGCCATGGGCATGAAATGACCAAAACTCCACTAGCCTAAATCATTACTCTATAATGCCCTTAAGGGAAAAATGGTCATTTGACACCAATTTCGCGCTAAACCTCGAATTCCATTTAAAATTCCCAATTAATTCCACTAATCTTCCAAACACTAATATCCCCCCCCCCCCCCCCCCCCCCAAATAATAACTCATACTCTAATACCCCTGATAATTCACCAAATTAGTAAAATACTCCTAGGCACCCCGAGCAGGGTATTAATCCCCGACATGACCTTTCAGCCAAATTTCTCACTAGGATCGCCTCGTGCTACATATCTCAAATATATCCACATAATAATGTTGTCCCAATCACAAAGTGCATATATTTACAGACATACCCTCTACGGGTCAAAATTACGAAGATGTCTTTTTTAACAAAAGCAAGCCTATAAGCACGTTTAATACACTTAAACATATCATAATATGACTCATAAAATTTACAAATATAATTAATATTAAATCATACTTATGCATAGACATCAAATTATTCTTTCATGGCACACTAATCAAGGCAGTAAGCCTTATTAACGAGTTTGGGACGTTACAGTCTTCCTTATACCAAGGTTCACATCTATTTATAGGTGTTAGGTTGCAGTTTCCATCCAAATTTTTAGTAGAACGACCCTAGGAACTAATTTTCATTACAGGTTTGCCTATCCTTTATAGCTTTTTTTTCCCGTTGCTGTGTTTATCTCATATCTCAATCGTAGCTTTCTTCTTCATTCATAATATATTAAAAAAAATTACATATGTTTATATTCTTTATTTAATTCCATTTCTATTCAAGTTTTATTCAATAATCTTGTTTTATTTCAAATTTTCTTGTGCATCCTTACAAGTTACAAAGGTGCGTCTTCCTTTTTTTGTTGTCTTGTGTTCTTGACTGTTTTATCATACTACAAAAAAAAATTAAAAAAAGTATTTGAAGTAAAAATAAAAGGAAAAAGAAAAAAAAGAAAGAAGAGTTTGGGAACACTTCTTAAAAAAATTATTCTTTTATGTTATTCATGTTATAGGTACCCTAAATATGATAGTAACCCATTTTGTGAAAATTTTCTTAAAGTTTTTTTCTTTTTTTTTTTTGGAATCTTCAGTTGTGATCTTTATATTATTGCTTTTAGAATCTAAACTTGGTTGGTGTTGTTTGGGTATGGATTGTTGCTTACAAATTTTATTTTCGTTTGATTAGTTTGATAACAATTTTGAGAAATTAAGAGTGGTGAGCATATAAATGGGTAAAATCCTAAATTATTGAGTTAAACACGATTGAACTTGAGCGCATATTTCTTTGAGTGAAACACGTGAGTAGAGTGAAGTGAGGTCCTTTATTTTGTACTATTGTTTTCTTTGCAGCAAAAACATGTATAAATAAAATGCTTCAGAAGAGGTAGTGAGTAAGATTGATACAAAGTTGTTAATGGAGGCTTGAACAAGGAAGATGGAACCCCTTAGACCTCGTGTGCACAGGGGGAGAGAATTCAAGCAATGGTGCTAGAAGAGGATGAGTTTGAAGGGTTTGAGAAGGAAGATGATCAACAATCAATTGATAGTGCTAGAAGGAGATATGGTGTTAGATTTAGGAATGTGAGGAATGGGGATGATACTAATTTGGGTAGTATTAAGATGAAGATTCTATCATTCAAGGAGGAATGATCCAGAAACATATCTAGAGTGGGAGAAGAAGATAGTTAGTATTCGATTGCTACCATTATTCCAATATAAAGAAGGCAAAACTTGGTGCTATAATTTGGTTGTATCAATTGGTGTTGAACAAGAGAAGAAATAGGGAGCGTCCAATAGAGACATGGGAGGAGATGAAAATTGTAATGAGGAAGAGATTTGTGCCTAGTTACTACTACCGAGAGTTGTATAATACATTGCAAAGCCTTAAGATTATTACAAAGAGATTGCAGTCACAATGATCTGAGTAAACATGGAAGACAATTGATAAGCTACTATGGCAAGGTTTCTGGTTGGTTTGACTAGAGAAATTCAAAATGCGGTGGAACTGCAGGGGTCACATAGCCAATCAATGTCCGAACAAAAGAGTTACGATGTTGAAAGATGATGGTGAAATTGAAACTGCCAATGAATTGGATAATGATTCTATGCTTCCAGTAAAGGACGTTGATGAAGAAGAATACACTGCCTTAGGTGAATTGTTGGTTGCAAGAAGAGCCTTGAGTTTGCAATCCACAGAAGATGATGAAGTGCAGTGGGAAAATACCTTTCATACTAGATGCCATGTCCCAAACAAGTTAAGTAGTGTGATTATTGATGGAGGGAGTTTTACTAATGTTGCTAGCACTACCATGGTGGAGAAGTTATCATTGCCAACAATTAAGCATCCTCGACCTTATAAATTGAAATGGTTAAATGATAGTGGGGAGGTAAGAGTGCATAAACAAGTGTTAATGTCTTTTTGCATTGGGAAGTATGAAGAAAAAATGTTGTGTGATATGGTTCCCATACAAATTGGGAACTTGTTATTAGGAAGACCGTGACAATTTGATAGGCGAGTCAAGCATGATAGATTTACCAACAAATACTCATTCATTTACAATTAAATATCAATCACTCTTGTACCATTGACACATACACAGGTTTACAAAGATCAAGTGAGTTTGCAAAATGACAGTGAACAAAATAAGTAGCGCGAAAAAGAGAGTGATAAAAAGAAATTAAGAGAAAATCATAAAGAAAAGAAAGAGAGATTGAAAAAGTTGAGAGAAAAACAAATGTCTATGCAAAATCAAGTGAAATCAGGAGAGCAATGTTCCGTAATCAACCAATGATTGTAGTTTTGTACAAAAGATCATTTTTTAATACTAACAAATTTGATGATGCTTTTCCTAGTTCAATTGTTTCTATCTTGTAGGATTTTGAGGATGTCTTTCATGAGGAA
Source organism: Humulus lupulus (assembly GCF_963169125.1). Taxonomy (NCBI): domain Eukaryota; kingdom Viridiplantae; phylum Streptophyta; class Magnoliopsida; order Rosales; family Cannabaceae; genus Humulus; species Humulus lupulus. The sequence goes on from NC_084793.1 coordinate 135,618,907, forward strand.
ATCCTTAATGGAATACCTCCTATTTGAGGAATTGAATATCAATTTGACTTTGTACCTAGTGCTACTCTTCCAAACCGACCTGCCTATAGGAGTAATCATGAAGATATAAAGGAACTACAAAGGCAGGTTAGTGAGTTGATGGAAAAATAGTACATGAGAGAAAGCATGAGTCCATGCACTGTATCAGTGATTTTGATTCCTAAGAATGATGGGATATGGAGGATTTGCGTAAACTTCCAAGCAATCAACAATACCATGGTAGCATATAGTCATCATAGCACTCGTTTAGATGATATGTTAGATGAGTTGCATGGCATTTGTGTCTTTTCTAAAATTGATCTAAAATTGATATTAGCAAATTAGCATGAAAGAAGGTGATGAATGGACAACTACATTTGAGCGAAAATATGGTTCATATGAATTGTTAGTCATGTCGTTTGGTTTAACTAATGCTCCTAGTACTTTCATGAGAATAATGAACCATGTTTTGTGTGCTTCTATTGGAAAATTTGTAGTTGTCTATTTTGATGATATCCTTATTTATAGCCAAAATTATGAAGACCATTTGGTGGATTTACAATTCATTCTTGATGTTCTTAGGAAAGAAGAAATATTTGCTAACCTAAATAACTACACATTTTGCATCGATAACCGTGTGTTTCTTCGTTTTGTTGTGAGTGCACAAGGAGTATAGATTGATGAAGAAAAGATTCGTACAATCCAAGAGCGGCCAAGTCCAACAAGTGTAAGCAATGTTCGAAGCTTCCACGGACTTGCTAGCTTTAATCAGAGATTTTTGAATGACTTTAGTAACATAGCCACACAAATAACCAAAGCTTCAAAAAGAATGTTGGGTACAAATGGGGAGAACAGCAAGAACAAACATTCAAGCTGCTAAGGAAAAATTAAGTCATGCTCATTTGGTTGCTTTACATAACTTTGCAAAACCTTTTGACATTGAATGTGATGCTTCAGGCATAGGTATTGGTGCTGCTCTTTTTCAAGAAGGACAACCAATTACATATTTTACTGAGAAACTAAGTGGGCTTCTTTAAAGTACCCTACTTATGACGAAGAATTGTATGTGGTGATTCAGGCCTTGGAAACTTGGCAACACCATCTTTGTCCTAAGGAATTCTTGATTCACACTGATCATGAGTAATTAAAGCATCTAAAGAGCCAACATAAGTTGAACAAGCAACATGCACATTGGGTGGAGTTCATAGAAAATTTCCCTATGTTATTCAATACAAGCAAGGTAAGGAGAATGTGGTTCCTAATGCACTTTCTCGTTTGTATGTACTTCCTTCTACTCTTGATGTAAAATTACTTAGTTTTGAACATATTAAAGAGTTGTTCCATTTAGACCAAGATTTTAGTAAAGAGTGTGCATTGTGGAAAGGCAGCCAATGATAAGTTCTTTAGGCTTGATGGGTTCTAGTTTCGAGAAAAATAAATTGTGCATTCGAAATTGTTCAATTCAGGATTTGTAAGTGAAAGGAGTCTCATGGTGGAGAATTGATGGATTATTTTGGGGTAGTTAAAACTTTAGTTGTTTTGTAAGAACACTTGTAGAGATTTTGTTGTATATGTGTCACCTATAGGCAAGATAAATCTCAAGTGCAGCCCCATGGACTTTATACACCACTACCCATTCCTAGTGCTCCTTGGACTGATATTTCGATAGATTTTGTGTTAGGTTTGCTTAGGAATAAATGTGTTTTGTATAGTGTGTTTGTTGCTTTCGATAGATATTTTAAGATGGCACACTTTCTTCCATGTCATAAAAAAAATGATGCTTCTAACGTTGCTGATTTGTTCTTTAGGTAGAATGTGAGATTACATAGGATGCCTAGAACAATAGTTTCAAATAGAGATGCTAAGTTCTTGAGTTACTTTTGGAAGACTTTGTGGTGTATGTTAGGAACTTAAGTTGTTATTTTCTACTATTTGTCACCCACAAACTGATGGTCAAACCAAAATGATGAATAGAACTTTTAAGGGCTATTATAAAAAAGAACGTCAAAACTTGGGGAAACTGTTTTCCATATGTTATGTTTGCTTAGAATCGTACTATTCATTCTGTTACTAAATTTTTACCATATGAAATTGTGTATGGTTTTAACCAATTTACTCCTTTGGATTTTTCTCCTTTACCTATGACTGAACATGTTAACTTAGATGGCAAAAAGAAAGTAGATTTTGTTAAGGAGATTCATGAGAAAGCAAGGTTCAACATTTAGAGGATAACTGAATACTACGCCAAACAAGCAAACAAAGGACGTCATAAGCTGATCTTTGAGCCTGGAGATTGGGTGTGGGTGCACATGACAAAGGAGCACTTTCCAGAACAATGTAAATCAAAGTTGCTACCTCAAGGAGATGGTCCATTTCAAGTCATAGAAAAGATTAATGACAATGCCTACAAGATAGACTTGCCTTGTGTGGACAATGGCAGTGATACCTTTAATGTCTCTAATTTAAGTCCTTTTGACGTAGGTGAAGATTTGGGGACAAATCATTCTCAAAAGGTGGGGAATCATGGAAATATGGTTACCAAATGGAGTGTGGACCCACTTGAAGTACCACTTGGTCCAATAACAAGAGCAAAGTGATTCAAGGATGCATTGAACATTTAATACGAGAGACTTGGGCCAAGCCAATTCGTGTAAGCTAATGGAACAAGGCCCACATGTTCAACAAAGATGTTTCAACATGCTTAAAGTCCTAAAATAATCCAGCCAAGGAAATTCAAATATTTTGTGGGATAAAATTCAAATATTATGTTGGGATTAGTTTATATTTTTATTACACAAATAAGACATGTGCCATTTATTTTAGTTTCTTTTTTAGTGATCTTTATATGAGCGTGTAGCTTGGAGAGAAAGAAACTTGGAAGTTTCCTATTTATGTTTTGGCCAACAACCTTATTTTTTCATGCTATTTAGGGTAGTTTCCTTTTTCTATTTTTGGTACTTTCCATCTAATGTTATAAACAAAATTAAAAGCTTGTAAAGCATATAAATAGGCTATTTCATTCAATAAAATGATTGAATACCTTTGGATAAGAAAACGTGAGATTAAATTTCCCTTTGGTTCTCAGAAGAACATTCAAACTTATCATTTTTTGTGTGGCAATCGTGCTTGACTTATCAATCAAGTTTCAATTCCTTGATTGTGGCGTCTTCCTTATACCATGGTTCACATCTCTTTTTATAGGTCTTGGGTTGCAATTTCCATTCAAATCTGTAGTAGAATTATCCTAGGAACTAATTTTCATTACAGGTTTAGTGACAATTTGGCGTGATTTTTATCAAAGTCTCTTTGAAATTTCCAATGGTTCTTCAAGTGGATGATGATCCCAATACTTTCAAAAAGGCAATGTCTTCAAGAGACTATGCTTTTTGGGTGGAGGCAATAAATGTTGAGATGGATTCAATTATTCCAACTACAATTGAGAATCGATTGCCTTCCACAAGGATCAAAACCAAATGGTTGCAAGTGGGTATTTTGAAAGAAATATCGTATTGATGGCACCATGCCATCTTTCAAGGCTAGACTAGTAGCCAAAGGTTTTAGACAAAAAGAAGGAATAGTTTATTTTGACATAATTGCATTAGTAGCAAGGGCACAATTAATTAGATTATTATTTCCTTATCATCAATATATAACATTTATGTTTATCAAATGGATGTCAAGATAATATTTCTAAATGGAGACCTCAATGAGGAGGTCTATATAGAACAATCAGAGGGTTTCATTCTTCAAGGGAATAAACATATAGTGTGTGGACTTTTTAAATCATTATATAGTTTAAAACACTACCAAAATAATGGTATGAGATTTTTTATAAAACCAATGTTTCGGATGGGGTTACTTATATTCTCAGACTTGTGATGACTATGTCATAGTAGTGTGTCTCTACATTTATGGTATGTTAATTTTGAGTAATTACATGAAATGGATAACAGAAACAAAGAGGTTTCTATCTTCTATTTTTAGAATGATAGACCTTGAGAAGTTAGATGCTAGCATAGGTATCAATGTTAGATGAAATAGTGGTGGTTATGCTTTGAGCCTAGCCCATTATTTTTAGAAAGTGATAGACAAATTTAGTTATCACAAAATCAAAGAGGCGAATAGATCATTTAATTAAAACATGAAACTTTAAAAGAAGGGAGGAAGGGCAGTGGCTCAACTTGAATGTTGCAAGTTGTTGACTGGATTTTCTCTAAAATAATATAATAATGATAAATAGGAAGTTTTTTGTGAGTAAATCTCAAAGTGGAATATTGAAATTGTTTAATTACTTAGAGTAATAAATGCGGTAATGAAGATTTATAGTGGTTCGACCATTGATGAGAACTACATCCACTTAGTCAACATTATTGAGACTTTGTGTTTGGAACGAGTAAAAGTGGTTACATTCAGAAAATTCTCGGTTCTTGAGGTAGATGAAGGTTTAACTGCACTACGTAAATGCTCTAGAAGGGATGATTAGTCTCTAACATTTCCATCAATTACATTCTAGTATTTATAGTAAAAAAGATGGGTGGAAATAATGTGGAAAGTTGTTTCTCAATCAGGCCCATTCCCAAAAGTCTTGGAGAAGCTTCAAGTATTGGTACCCCCAAATGGGGAATTATAGGTCTTTTGCATTTATTTTCGCCATGTATCCCAAAAGTGGGGACCCCGTTGAAGCTCAGAGCTGGCAACAGTCTTCATTTGATGAGTCTGAACTAAGGGGGGACCTCTTTGAGCGAAGTTAGTGAGGGCCTCATTGAGTGAGGTGAGTGAGTGCCTCATTGAGTGAGGTGAGTGAGTGCCTCATTGAGTGAGAAAGGTGAGTGTCGCTTTGAGTGGGTAGGTGAGCGCCTCATTGAGTAAGGTGAGCAAGGTCCTCAATTAGTGACGTGGGCAAGGGCCTGATTGAGTGAGGCAAAAGAGAACCTCACTGAGTGTGCACCTCATACATTGAGGTTGGTGAGCTCCACATTGAGTGAAGTGAGTGAGTGAGGTGGGTGAGGTGCGTGAACGCCTCATTGAGTGAGGTGGGTGAGGCCCCCCTTTCGGAGGGTTTTCGATGTCCTCCAATAAAATGAGCTTTATTTGTTTTAACCCTTACGATATGATTTTTGGCCACGTCATTTGCCATGTCATCATGCTAAAATTTGGTATAACACAATTGGAATAAGATACGTAATGTATGTCACTCATTATACATTAATGAGCATTGCATATGTGGTCAGTAAACTTACTAGGTTTACTAGTAATCCAAGTATTGTGAATATGAGGGCTATTTAGAGGGTCCTCGGGTATCTTAAGCATACTAAAGATGTGAGGCTCCATTACTCAAACTTTTCAAAGATGCTTGAAGAATATTCTGACACAAGTTGGATATACGGTGTGTGAGTCAATCTCTCAACTACTAGTTGGGTATTTAAACTTGGTGGAGGTGCTATTTCTTGAGGTTCCAAGAAAAAAACTTCTATATCACACTAAACCATGGAAGCTGAGTTTATAGGCGGCAACCGACAAAGAGGTCGAGTGGCTTAGGGATCTCATGTTGGACATCTCTTTTACTACATATATAATATCAATGATCTTGATACATTGTGATAGTCAAGCTACACTTGCTAGAGCATACAACAGTGTGTAATGGGAGGTCTAGACATACAAGTCTAAGACATGAGTATGTGAGACAATTTATTCAAGATGGAATCATATCTTTCTCATATGTTAAGACTAGAGTGAAATTAGCCAGTCCATTTATAAAATCTCTTATGAGAAAGTTAATAAATTCTACATCTAGAGGATGGGACTGAAACTCCTAGATTAGGAGTTTAACCAATGATGGCAAACCAATGCCAAACTTTTAAACATTAAGGAAAGTAATTGAATGGGTAATAACAATTCATTGATAAGCGAATAGTTTTCAAAACTAAACAATTGTGACTTTCGTCAAAGATGGTTAGTGTTGGTCGCAATCGAGTGGGAATTAAGCCTAAGGCTTTTAATGAAGTTCAGTTGAGTGCACCAAGGTAGCAAAGTTGTTGTAAGAACATCACCTATGTGAACTTAGAGGTAGCGCCACCTTTCACGAGAGTTGGAGAATCTCCCCAGCAAGTTCATGAATTGTTGGGCACATGGCCATGTTAGCCCTATGCAAGAAAAGTGGGAAAATGAATGATCAAGTAGAGGTGTGTGAGGTATCACTAGTCTTATCATGGTAATACTTGGTTCAAGCATTTATGCAACCAATGTATTCAATAAGGCTTTATGGTATATCCACTAAGGTAAAGTTCAAGTCAAAAGACACTATATTTTAGGAACAAATATTGATTCTAAGGTAGAGGTAGAGGATTATATTTAAACAAGTGGGAGAATTTTAAGATCTCTTAAAACCATAGGTGGTAATACACAAGTTAAGTGTAAAACCTTAACGATTTCTCATAATATTGGTGTTAAATTTGAATTTTTTTTGTAGGCATTTAAAAGTTATATTTTGGGTCAAAAGTAATATATTGAGGTATGTAAGGAAACATTTGGAAGCATTTGAAGGTGTTTAAGGTTTACTTTTGAGAAGTGAAAATAATCTCTCAAGGGTTGCATCATCTCTTTGAAGACGACACATTGTCGAAGGCTTAAGGCAATAGGCAATGTTTCGCATACTAGTAGGCAATGCAATGCTTGGTAGGCGACATGTCGCCTATATACAGGAGACATGTCGTCCGTCCAGTCCATACATTGTTGTTTCTTAACCTCTAAGTGATGTAAAAGCTCTAATTTTTTTAGTTAAACTTAATGGCGGTACACTATAAAAAGTATCTTTTAGAGTTTTGAAGCCTTGATCACTTTTCTCAACTATCGTTCTAACTCTCCAAGTTCATAAGTTTCCAAAGAAATTCATAAAGAAAGTACTTGTCTTGAGAATTTCAAAGGCTTGTTCAATCATAATTCTCTTTCTAATTAGAAAAATCCTCAAGCATTAATTGTGGGCTAGGATATAGAGAATTCAGACATCGATACTACTCGTGTATGAGCCTTTTCGTGTTTTTTTTCTCAAGTTTGGATATTCAACGAGTGTCAAAAGTTCGTGGCTCACCTCTTCAAGGCCCAACGTTCGTCGTACTGTTCTCTGATGATGACACACAACACATAGGCGGCTTCGTAGGCATCTGAATCCCCCAGCCCCGCGAGCTCTCCTCCACACTCATCGTCCTTCGTCGCAACCAGCCAGACGAAGCTCGGCCGTCGCCATGGGTTCCAAGGAGTTCCCCGGCGTCTGGTGACCTTCAATCGTGTATCCAACTATGGGGTTGGACTCAGAACACCATGGGGAACAAAACCCACATGGAGATAGGACCCAAAAGCCGCCGATGGTGCTCGTGGTTTCCGACCACCATAGTGAACGGTGAGCTTCACTGCCACTATTTTTTTCTTTTGTAATCTATATTACACATAATAATTTGATCATTTTCTGGACTATCTGGGATTGTTTATATGTTGTGTTTGCAGGATTTTAAAATTTGGGGATGTCCAATTTATAACTGTTATGCTGCCCGTTTATCCATAGAATTAATTTGAATAGTTGTTTATTGTTGTGCTTCATTGAAGATCAATTAGAATTTTGGGGAATATTCAAATGAAAAGATTGATTATTTATATTTGTTCCAAAATTTATTTTTTTTAAATTTGTAATTATCTCATTTAATGTACAAGTTTCGTTATTTTAATTTATAAGTTTGCAGATTTCTATATAAATGTTTCATTTAAATCGTAATTTTTAATTTAAAATAAATATAAATTATTTTTTTAAATTAAAAATATAACTTTTAAGGACTCTCAATGCGAGCCCCAAAAAAGATTCTTTTAGGGCTCGCAATGCGAGTCCTAAAAACATTCATTTAGGGATCGCAACGTGAGCCCTAAAATACCTCACTTTTTAAGGCTTTCAAATAGAGGACTCGCGCCCTGCTAGTGCTATAAACTCTTTTAGGGCTCGCAAAAAGCCTTCTTTGTAGTAGTGTAAAATGGTGGAGCAAGTTCACTGTCCCCCAACAGTAGTACGATTAAAAGAATAATTAAATTTAGATTTATTCATTGTGATATTGTCGAGCATGATAAATGAGAACCATGTGTGAAATCTAAAAAAGTTAAGAAATTTTTTTCCTATTTTTTATAGAATTTCTAACTTGTTAGATTTGATACATACTGATTTATGTGAACTAAATGGTATGTTCAATAGAGGTAGGTATAGGTATTTCATTACTTTCATAGATGATAATTCTAGGTTTACATATGTTTATTTGCTTAAAAACAACGATGAAGCATTTACTGTGTTTAAGGTATATAAAGGAAAAGTTGAAGATCAATTGAAAAGGAAAATAAAAGTGCTTAGAAGTGATAGGGGTGGTGAATACATTTTAAATAATTTCAACTTGTTTTGTGAGGAACATCCTAAAAAGACCAAGTTGGGTCTTAGGGCTATACGTTGTGCTTTTGTTGGCTATGCCTCAAATATCAAAGTGTATAAATGATTAGACTTGGAGTCTAATGATATAATTGAATCTATAGAGGTTGAATTCATTAAGAATTTTATGTATAGTGACAACAAATCTTAAGAGCCTGTCATGACTAAAAAGTCTCGAGAGGATATTTCTATAAAGGTTGACAAGCAACCTATACTACCTAGAAGAAGCTAAAGGCTCAAAGAATTAGGATAAAATGAGAAATTTTTTCTACTGAAGACATTCTTCTTAGTAGAGAGAAGCCTTGAAGAAGTCACTTGGAAATTTCCAATGGTTCTTCAAACTGATAATGACCCCAAAACTTAGAAAAAGGTAATGTCTTCAAGAAACTCCGCTTTTTAAAATTAGAGAATAAATAATGAGATGGATTCAATAATTGGGAATTGATCGACCTTCCATAAGGATCAAAACCAAATGGTTTCAAGTGGATATTCGAAAAAAATATCATACCGATGGCAACATACAATCTTAAAAGGCTACACTAGTAGCAAAAGATTTTAGTCAAAATGAGGGAATAGATTATTTTGATACATATGCACCAGTAACAATGATAACTTCTATTAGAATGTCATTTGCTTTATCATAAATATATAATTTTAATGTTCATCAAATGAATGTCGAGACAACATTCCTAAATGGAAACCTGAAGGAGGAGGTCTGTATGGAACAACCAGAGGGTTTCGTTCTTTGAGGAAATGCACATAAAGTACGTACACTTGTTAAATCATTACGTAGTATAAAATAAACACAAGAAATATAACATGAGAAGTTTGATAAGGTAATTATTTTTGATGGATTTAGACACAACAATGTGGACGAGTGCTTATATTCAGAGACTTGTGATCATATTAGTATGTCCTTATGTGGATGTAATTGTCAAGCTACTCTTGCTAGGGCATACAATACTGTGTGTATAATGTGAAGTCTACATAAAAAGTCTAAGACATGAATATGTGAGACAATTTACTAAAGATGGAATCATATCTATCTCATACATTAATACTAACAAGAATTTTGTGGAACCATTTCCAAAACCTTTTGTGAGAAGGTTAGTAAATTCTACATCTAGAGGGATAAGACTTAAACTCTTAAAATAAAACATTCACCAATGATTGCAACCCAGTTTTAAGCTCGTAAACATCAAGTATATGCTTTCAATGGGTAAGAAAAAGGCATTGATAAGTGAATAGTTTTCAGCACTAAACAATTGTGAGTCCCATCAAAGATTGTTGATGTTGTTTGCTATAGAGTGATGGTTAAGCCTGTGGTTTTCAATGAAGTTCAGTTGTGTCCAACCAACATCTCTAATGTTAGCATAGATGCTGTAAGAACTTCACATATGTGAACTCATGGGAGTTAGATTTTTTCCTCAGAAAGTTCATGAATGGATGATCATATTGTCATTTTAGTGCTAAGCGAAAACAGTGGGAAAAAGAATTAGCAAGCATAGATATATGAGGTATTACCAGTATTATCATAAGAATAATGTTGGATATGGTGACCTTTTAGCAATGAAACTAGTTCATCATTTATGAAATATAATTAATTTGTATTATTATTGAATAATATTTAGGTAAATATCGAAAAATTCCTATTTCATGTTGTTATAATCTTGTATGTGTACGATATGATTAAGATTGTAGATAATAAATTAAATAGTTGTTGTAAATCCAGTAATTGGCAATTTTATAGAAACATATTTTTCTTAAAAGATAAATTGGTTGTTTCCCGTTATTATAATTTTCGGAATTGTTTGTTTCCCTTTATTATAATTTTTGGAAATCCACTTTCCCATTTTGTGAATTTTGGATAATTGTGAGCTTCCTTATTTAGCTTATATTGTCTCATTTTGTTTATAAAGGGAAGATTTATATTGAAAATATTCGGTACTTACTAAAGTTGTTTCTGGTTTATTTGCTTATATATTTTCGTGCAACTCAAGAATTACAAACAAGAAATTGGTTCCTTAATATCATTAATTGTTGTTTCCTTTTTTGAGCTTGTTTGTGATCCGACACAGGTTTGAGCTGTCTCCACCAATATCGTATCTAGCGGATCAGCATCTTCTAAAAAAGGCAACTCTTCATCAATCAAGAATATCTTCTATGATTCTTGCCTTTATTAGAAGAATTCTTTCTCAGCCTTTATGAGCATGAAAAAGGACACTATAAATAGGGCTCTAAAGGCAGTGAGAAATGTGAACTCTTTTGTGCATTATTCGTGAGCATTATTGTAATATTTTTTAGAGTTCCTCTTTGTATTCAAGATCATAAGTATTCGCGTGATCTTGTAGAAATATGTGTGTTTAGCTTTTAGTGGTGAGTTTATACCATGTTCATGAGTGAATACACATTGTAATTTGAACACAACATTTATAGTCTTCGGGAGAAGATTTTTACAAGCCTTGCGTCGGGAGGATGCAAGCACTCGCTGGCCATTGAAGGGAGTTCAAGTGGTGGTGCGTTTCAATCAAAATCAGATTAGTGAAGAGAAGTACAACTTTGTTGCGGCAAATCTCAAGAGGGAGTCTTGTTTTGTTTAAGTCAATATTTTGTACTTGTGATTCTTTATTAATTGGTTTTATTCTCTGGGCGTGGCCCCAAGGAGTAGGTTATCCGAAAGGGTTTCTGAACCTTGTAAAAATTCATTGTGTTCTTTATTATTTTGTAATGTCTTTTTATTGTGTTCAGTTTCTGTCGTGACAAGTTTAGATTCTGTCCCGACAAAACTGTAATCTGTGTAAACAGTTAATTACCATTCCGCACTTTAATTAATTCACATGGTTTAATTAATTTGGTAATTACTAAAAATGAAATTTCAATTGGTATCAGAGCGGGTCACTCATTTCTGAGTGTGATCTTGGTTTATTCCGTTCATTGTTCTTGTTCTTGCAATATCTTTTTTCACAGAATGAGGCTCCATAACTCGCCCCCCTTTACTCAACGATTCAAACTATCCATATTGGAAAGTTAGAATGAGAGCCTTCATCAAATCTCAAAATGAAAAGGCTTGGAGAGCTATTTTAAGTGGTTGGACTCCTCCAGCAGAAAGCGATGATGTAACTAAGATAAAATCTGAACTTGACTGGACTAATGCTGAAGAAAAACTATCCAGTTACAATAATAAAGCATTACATGCTATTTTTAATGGTGTTGGTGAAGGTTACATTAAATTGATTTCTTCATGTGTTTCGGCCGAAGATTCTTGGCAAATCCTTCAAACTCAATTTGAAGGAACTGCTGATGTCAAGCGTTCTAGGCTTGTTATGCTCACAACTAAATTTGAAAATCTGAAAATGAATGAAAATGAAACCCTCCCTGAATTTTTTGAGAAATTGTCAGATATTGCTAACGAATATTTTGCTCTTGGTGAAAAACTGGAAGAGAATGTTTTGGTTCGAAAAATTGTTAGAGTTCTCCCTGACATGTTTCAGACAAAGCTAACGGAAATTGAAGAAGCAAAAGATCTAGATAAAATAAAAGTAGAAGAATTGATGGGTTCACTTCGAACTTTTGAACTAAACCAAAAAATTAGACAAAAAGGTAAGACAGAGGAAATCAAGGAAAAATCTATTGCCTTGAAATCGTCTAAAGAATAGAAGGAAAGTTCGGATGATGAGGATGATGAGATGGCTCTGTTGACAAAAAAATTTCAAGAATACATAAAGAAATTGGGAAACAAAAAGGCCATATCCAAAAATCCAAAAGGAAATTTTTCTAAACCCTTTGAAACTAATAAAAAGGGTATTCAGTGTAGGGAATGTGAAGGATTTGGACACATTCAATCTGAGTGTCCAAATACCTTAAAGAAAAAGAAAGTCATGAAAGCCACGTGGAGTGATCAAGACTCTGAACAGAGTGATGAGGAGGAAAATAGTGTTGCCTTAACCTCTGTTCACAAAGGTATGTTTTTCTCTTCAGTTAATTGCAAGGATGTGTTATGCCTTAATAATTCTGTTCAAAATAATGAGAATTCTGATAGTGATTCTGATGATTCAGACTTAGATGAGGAGTCATTGAAAGAGTCTTATAAAATAATGTATGATCAATGGCTGAAAGTGTGTTCTGAGAATCGTCTAATGGCTAGCAATAATAAAAAATTTGTTGAAAAATTTGAAAAACTTGAGATGATTATTGCTTCCAAAATTGATGAAATTAACTCTTTGAATAAAGAAATTGATTTTTTCCAAAAAGGTGTCAAAATGCTTAATCCTAGATCTGGAATATGAGATGATATTCTTTCTGAAGGAAAAAAGGTTGGTGATTACAGTGGATTAAGATCTAATGGATCTGAGTCCTCAAGAAAAATGGTTTTTGTAAAATCTATGTATTATCCGTCTGTTGTGCCAACTAACCATTTTGTAGGAACAAGTCACGCTGCTGAGAGCACAAAGTTGTCATCTGTTGCAACAGATCTACAACTAAAGAAAATTTCTCCGAAAAGAAACTTTGAACAATTTGTACCAGTTTGTCATTTTTTGTGGGATGAAAGGACACATAAGACCTAAGTGCTTTTCTCTATTAAATTTGTTCAAAAAGAATTATGTTAAACACTTTGGTAGTATGGATCAATTCTTGACCAAAAGAAATTCAAAATAAAAAACAATATGGGTCAAGAAAGTTAACTTTGTTTGCTTAGCTACCTTTACCTGTCATAAAATGCATGCATCTAGTTCATGGTACTTTGATAGCGGTTGTTCAAGACATATGACAGGTAATGCCAACATACTTACCAACTTCAAATCCTTGAAGTGTGGAGTAGTAACATTTGGGGATGGAATGACAGGAAATATTTTAGGTAAAGGTACTCTAAACATCGAAGGGTTACTGAAACTGAAAAATGTGCTTCTTGTTGATGGGCTGAAAGCCAACTTAATTAGCATAAGTCAAATTTGTGACCAAGGTTTTCTTGTTAATTTTTCGCATGATGAGTGTAATGCTTTAAATCAAAGTGGTGATATTGTTCTCAAAGGTTCTCGTTCTTTGGATAATTTTTACACTCTCACACTAAAATTCACATCATGCATCTTCATCAAGATTTTATATTACTTACTTGTGGCATGAAAAACTTGGACATATAAATTTCAAGAACTTGAAAAAGATTGCTAATGCAGGTCTCATCCGTGGTATACCCAAGCTGGGTAAAGAATCGCTTGGTAAGTGTGAATCATGTCAATTGGGAAAACAATTGAAAATTTCCCATAAAGCATTATCCGATATTAATACTTCAAATGTGTTGGAATTATTGCATATGGATCTCATGGGTCCTATACAAGTTGAAAGTATTAATGGTAAGAGATACATTTTTGTATGTGTGGATGATTTTTCTAGATTTACTTGGGTAGATTTCTTAAGAGAAAAATCAGATACGTTTGAAGCTTTTCAAACTCTATGTACAAGATTGAGAGTTGAAAAAAATTGTAACATTGGAAAGATTGTACGAATAAGGAGTGACCATGGTAAGGAGTTTGAAAATTCTGTTTATGATGAATATTGTAAATCTTTTAGAATTTTGCATGAATTTTCTGCTCCCAAGACCTCTGAACAAAATAGGGTAGTGGAACGGAAAAATCGTACCTTGCAGGAAATGGCCAGAGTTATGCTTAATAGCAAAAAACTCACAAAGAAATTGTGGGCAGAAGCAATTAATACAGCTTGTTACACAATTAATCGTATTTTTCTGCGTCCAGGTACAAATAAAAGTCCTTATGAAATCTGGAAAGGTAAAAAACCCAATGTCAATTATTTTCATGTTTTTGGGTGTCTGTGTTATATTCTTAGAGATCGTGAGAATCTAGGAAAATTTGATGCCAAAAGCGATATGGGAGTTTTTCTTGGCTATTCCACCAATAGTAGGGCTTATCGTGTCTATAACATGAGAACCCAAACTATTATGGAATCAGCTAATGTGGCTATAGATGATTTAAAATATTTTTCTGAGTACTCCCATGAGGAGGAAATTGATAGGCTCATTGATGTTCAACATCACAAAGAAATGGCAGATCTGACAGCACAGCCTTCGGAGGGGACACCCGCCACTACTGACGTATCAAACGTCGATTCTGTCGAAACAACAACTGGGCAAACAGAGAAGGAAAATCCAGTTACTTCCTCTGACTCCATTCAAAAAGAACCATCAACCAGAGTAAAAAAGAATCACCATTCTGACCTTATTTTGGGAAATCCTGAAGAGAGTATGGTCACTCGGAAGAGGTATGGAAATTCGGTTCAATTTGTTTGTTTTACTTCTACTTTGGAACCAAAAAATGTGAAGGAGGCCTTAAATGATGAATCATGGATCAATGCAATGCAAGAAGAGTTAGATCAATTCACAAGGAATGAGGTATGGATTCTTGTCCCTAGACCGAGTCATACCAATATTATAGGTACAAAGTGGATATTTAAAAATAAAACTGATGAATTTGGGACCATAATAAGAAATAAAGCTAGACTAGTTGCACAGGGGTACACTCAAGTTGAAGGAATTGATTTTGATGAGACATTTTCCCCTGTTGCAAGACTTGAATCCATAAGATTATTACTAGCTATTTCATGTGTTCTTGGTTTTAAATTCTTCCAAATGGATGTAAAATCCGCCTTTTTAAATGGATTTTTGAATGAAGAAGCTTATGTGGAACAGCCCAAAGGGTTTGAGGATCCTTACAATCCTAATCATGTTTTTAAATTGCAAAAAGCTTTGTATGGGCTGAAACAAGCCCCACGGGCTTGGTATGAGAGACTAACTCATTTTTTGGTCTCAAAGGGGTACAAGAGAGGGGGAGTAGACAAAACACTTTTTATCAAAAATGTTGATCAAAATATTATGATAGCACAAATCTATGTTGATGATATAGTGTTTGGTTCTACTAATGATTCTCTAGTGTAGGAATTTGTGAAACAAATGCAGGAAGAGTTTGAGATGAGCATGGTAAGAGAACTCAATTTCTTCCTAGGACTTCAAGTGAAGCAGTCAGATGAAGGAATTTTCATTTCACAAAGCAAGTATGCAAGAAGTCTAGTGAAAATATTTGGACTCGATGCATCTAAACCTGTTAAAACTCCAATGGGTACTGCGGTCAAATTATCTAAAGATGAAAATGGGAAGAAAGTTGATCCAACTCTTTACAGGAGTATGATAGGGAGTCTCCTTTACTTAACTGCAAGTCGCCCTGACATCAGTTACAGTGTTGGAGTGTGCGCTCATTTCCAAGGGAACCCCATGGAGTCTCATGTGACTGTTGTAAAAAGAATTATTCGTTACATCAATAATACTCTTGATTTAGGCATTTGGTACTCCAAAGAAACAAATTCTAAAATTGTGTGTTATAGTGATGCAGATTGGGCAGGAAACACTGATGATCGCAAAAGTATAAGTGGTGGATGTTTTTACTTAGGAAACAATTTGGTCTCCTGGCAAAGTAAAAAACAAAACTCCTTCTCCTTGTCAACAGCCGAAGATGAGTACATTGCTGCTGGAAGTTGTTGTACTCAACTTTTGTGGATGAAACAAATGTTGGCAGACTATGGGTTTGATATTAAAACTTTAACCATTTTTTGTGATAATACAAGGGCTATTAATATCTCCAAAAATCTTGTTCAACGCTCTCGCACCAAACATATTGACATTCGTCATCATTTTATTAGGGAACTTGTTGAAAACAAAACATTGATTTTAGAATATGTTGAGACTAACAAACAAATAACAGATATTTTTACTAAAGCCTTAGACACGGTCTGATTTGATTCCCTCAGGAAATCCTTGGGGGTTTGTTTTATTTGAAATTGCCAATAAATTGATTATCTTGCCTTGCATATGTGTTTGCGTAAATCTCTTGTCCTGTTTGGAAGAAATTTGATGAGCATATTTTTTGTATTTTATAAAATGATCGTTATAAGTCCTATACTTTGTTGGAATAAAAAAATCATATTTGAAAAATTGTAGACCTTCCAATTTATATTTGATCAAATCATTATCTTTGTATGAGCATTCCTAATCCAGTTTCTTTTTCTGGCTCCATTTTGGAAAAGAGCTACCTATACTGATGTGTGAAAGCCGACACTGAGTAAGTTGGTACCAGGTAATTAGCAATTATATTGGAGGATACTCTACCAGCGTAAAGGGCTACCATTAGTATAAGAGTTATAGCCTCCATTATGGTTACAATTTGAAAAAGGCTAAAATCGCCAAATATGGGCAATGACCCTAGCTTTAATAGGCCAAAAAGAAACGCCAAATTGATTACACATGCACACATACATGTTGTTGACTAGACTGTGTAAGATGGTTGTAAGACTCATACATATAATGAATTGATTCAAATATGTTTTGTGATTTGTATATTTTTCGAATTATGGTCTCTTAGTATTTGAATTATAACTCATTTCTCTAATTTGTAAAAAATATGGTTATCTTGTTTCTTCTGAACAGGAGTTGGCATTTACATGGACACATATGGTATGGCAATTTACACTCTATTTTCGGCAATTTTGTAATAAAATAAAATACAAAAAAATTGAAAAATAAAATCTGTTTTGTACGGTGTATTTAATAAAAAAAAAGGGGTTTGAAAAAATTAATTGATGCAATTTATTTGTATTATCTCAACATATTCTAAAAATATTCAAAAAGTTTCCAATTTTGAGGTGTGAAAGAATTTGTTTTAAAAAATGAGATATTTTGGCATTTATCACTTACAATCCGGTTACCCATTTTTGATTACCCATTTTTGAACTTGCCTCATTTGTGCACCAAATACTTTATATATTTGGATTCACTTTGGTTGTTAAATAATCAGTGTTTTCTTTTTGAATCTCTCACATATAACTGAAGTGATTAGGGTTTCTTTCTTTGTGTGTTTCACTTGTTTCTCCTCCAGTCCCAGCATCTATCCCTGCTGTCTCTCCTACTCCAGGCCGTCGACCTAAAACCACAGCAAGAAAGAAGGTTCTTTCTCTTTCGGGTCCTATAGGATCTTCTGTTCTTGGAACTTCTAGTAAAGGAGTAACGTTCCCCAACTTGGATGCTGAGCCAATCCTAGCTTCGGCAGTTTCACTTGCCTCTCCCAAAGGTCAAGTAAAAGCCAAACCGGCCATGGCAATAAGTCATTCCAAATCAATTTCCACTGAAGATCCATCTGATCATGACTCTGAATCCTCGCTATCTCCTGATATTTTGACACCCAAGGCAAAGGGCAAACGTAAGACGCAAAGTTGTTGGCACGAAGAAAGGGAAGAAGGTCAAAGTGGCTCAATCTAAAGGTACCAGCTCCATCTCTGATTCATCTCCTTTATCTCGTTTTAAATTAAAGGCCAAAATCAACCCTCCTCCTTGCACCTCATCGGAGGATGTCTCTCCCGAGACGGAAGACTCTCAGCCTAAGTTGGACCCTTCTTTGACCGAGCCAAATCTTGATGTTCCTCTTGATGATTTGGCTGAGGAGACTACATTTAAAGAAGACCCATCTGAAACCTCTCCTGTTGCATCTGACCCAAAAGGCACCACACCATTGGCATTTCCCGAATTGTCTTCAAAACTTGCTAAGCAAAAAGGTGCTCCTGTCCGTACCTTAGGTTCATTCAAAGCCCATTGTAATGCCCTGAATTTCCGAATAGAGTCTACGACCTTGATTAGGAGGTCGGGAGGGCCATAATTGATTTATTATGATATTAAATGACTATATGCATGTTAGTGTGAATTATATTATTATATGATGATAAAATGCATGCATATGGGTGTATTTATAATCATAAGGGCATTTTGGTAATTTGGCCTATTGAGGGCATACTTGTGAATTGGGTGCATATTGTAATTTGTGAATGAAATTTTATTATTATGGAGATATATTCGAGCTATTCGGCATGAGACGATCCTAGATTATGAGTTAGCGGTTTTTTCATAACGGGGTCAGTTTTGGGGTAATAGAAATGTCTATTTGATGATAAATTGGGAGTATTTGAGATCAGGATGGAATTCTGGAAGTTTTGACTATAATTTCCTCAGGGGTGTTTTCGGGACCCCGAGCCTTAGGTTTTATTTGAGGTTACTTAAGCTTGAAGTAGCTTGTCAGATAAGAATGTACGTTAGAAAATCTCTCTCTTCCTTCCCGATAGCCTATTTTACCGTTCGAAGATTTCTTAAAGGAATTTCGAGTTCTAGGAGTCAGAATCAAGCGAGGGTCGAGGCATAGCGATCCTAGAAAATATTAGAAGCTTCTTAACCGAAGGATTTGACGAAAAACAACCCAATCAAAGGTAATCTAAGTTTGTAGTTTTAAGTTTCTTAAGTTTTTAAGCTTAGAATTGGACTTGTTGAACTGTTGAGTTTTTGTCGGTTTGAGCTTCAGGTTTTGGTGGTTTTGCACCATTGGGAAGTTTGGGAACTTTGATTTGATGATTTGGAGATGTTTGGATGGGTTTTTGGAAGGTTTTAAAAGTGGAAAAACGAAGAAAAATGGCTGGTGCGAAGTTGGGCCGTGGCCTTGTTCTTGGGCACCGCGGCCCTAGCTTGAAGAAGGTGGAGGAGTCTCTGCCAGGGAGCGGGCCGCGGCATGGTCCATGTAGGTCCGCGGCCCTTGAGGGAAAAATTTCCCAAAAGTGTGTTTTTGTGATGGAAACTTAACTCTAAGGGCCTAAGATCGATCCTACTACTTAGTTGAGTGAGATTCGATGTTCCGGAGGCTTGGGTTGGGTTTGGAAGTATTTAATTACTCATTTTGATGAGGTTTTATATTTGGTTATGACTAGGTGACCGCTAAGGGGCTTAAAGGTTGATTGTTCTCAAGGGTCGTTCTTATATTGGTTCTAGCTCGAATCTGAGGTAAGAAAACTGCACCCTGTGTATATGTGACATGCAAAGTTGTACTTGATGCATGTTGGATATTTATATGTGACATGCATGGCTATTATTGGTGCATGTTGGATTGTTGAATATAATGCATATGATGCACAAGAAACATGTGAATAAGACATGCTTTACACATTGAGTATGATGTTGTTCAGAGCTTGAGCCTCTGTGATCGTGCATAGTCCTAATTGTACTAGTACATGTTAGGTAAGCATGTTGAATACCTTGTTATGGATATTGGATATGTGATACATGTTTGGTGGCATGGCTTACTTGTGTGTGGCACTGACTTATTAGTCAGAATCGGCAACGGTGTTAGATCCATCTGTGAAGCTGTGATTTATTAGTCAAGTTCACAATGGGTTGAACATTGGTCGTGTTTTACTGACCTAAGAGTCAGAAATGGCATAGCGTTATGAACGCCGAGCCAAATGAAGATTAGATCTAATTGATATCAGCAAGAATGACTCATATGGGGTATTAACGTTGGACCGACCCTAAGGTCGATGAACTTATAAGCGCTTGTCTGGTCTAAGACCAGTCACTCAGAGCCAGGGCATATGGCCCCGGTGACTGTTTGTCACATGGCTAGGGAATGCTGTTCCAAGGTTATGACTCTAAGGTCATGAGGAAGGTTATGTTGGTGACTATTTACCATACACCTATCCTGTTCAAATTTATGAAAGGTTCACTTATCTATTAAGCCCGAGTGACCCCATCGTCACATGGCTTGAGGGGGCTGTACCCACTTTTGTGACTATTACGACTGTCACCTGTTTATTGGGGCTAAGAGTCCTGGATGATTATTATGATCATTAGTTGATGTGTTATACTCAACATTATGTGGATCTGTTGCCTGTTGGAGTAGGGCGTGTGCCTTATGATCCGATGACATGTTATAACTGTTCATGAGCATATTAAGTTTTCTTGCTGAGCTTCGGCTCACGGGTGTTATGTGGTGCAGGTAAAGGCAAAAGAAAGCTGGACCATCCTTGAGTTGGAGAGCTTAGGTGATGAGGTGTACATATGCAGCTGCTCGTCCACCACGGCCAAGGTTGAGAAAGAGCTAGGGTTAAACCCTGTTTTGCCGCATAGAACGGCCTGTTGTAAATATTTTCTTATAATAGACTCTGAAATTATAATTTTGGGATCCCAACATATATATTAAACATTCTAGTGAAACGCTACATCTTAACCAAAAAATTTAATCCCTAAACCGCTAATCATAATTAGTTACACGATTTTGGCCAAATGACTCGATTAGCGAGTTTAGCACTGTTTACAAGGCACACAGTAACGGTCCCTGGAGTTGGGGCGTTACACCCATTCTCTTACATTCTATTTTAATGATAATGAGAAGAACATGCAATTTTATGACCATCGTCATTTTATTAGTGAGCGAAATTTTCTTTTTGCTCCTCATCATGTTTTTGGGGTATTACTTACTTTAGAGGAAAGAGGCTGGTTGCGATCCATGTCTAGGTTTGATGGGTTTGTGCCTCGGGTTGTTAAAGAATTTTATGCAAATTTGAATGATGAGTTATTAGACCAATCTTCTTTTAAGTTCCATAAAGTGTATGTTAGGGGACATTGGTATAAGTTTAGTCCGTCTGAAATTGCTGAGGCCCTCAATCTCGTTCCTGCTGAGATTGATAATTCTATTGAGTTTGCAAAGGATCAAGTTTTGTCTGAATTGGTTGGTCAAGCTATGGTGTGGGAACCGAGCACCTCTCTTCGAGTCACGGATCTCACTCATTATTATGGTGCTCTTTTCAAATTCGCAATGTTTAATTGGATGCCTACCACTCATTCCTCCACCAACACTCAAGACATGGCCTTTCTATTGTTCAAAATTGGTACTGGAGTCCCCATAGATCTTGCTGCTGTTATTTTTGACCGAATCATGTCTTTAAGCGGTGCCAAACGCAAGGGGCAACACTTGATGTTTCCACAAGTCATTTACAAACTTTTGGACTCTCAACGTCCTTTGAAGAAGTCCCATGAGACCTTGACTTCTCCTTTGGTTGGTCCCACCTATACTGTCAAAGATGATCATGCTCCGTCCACAGCTCGAAAAGTCAAAGGAATTAATCTGGCTGGTCCTGGTTCTGGCAATGTTGTGACTGACACTCCTGCTGTCCCGACTGATCTTGCTTCTGTCCAGACAGGAATTACAAGTCTTTCTGACTAGTTCACTCTAATGGAGGAGACTCAGTACCAAATTCTTGCTTCATTGGCAATTCTCAGTGCATCCAATTCTCCTGCCCCATGATGATCTCAGTACCTTTGATCTATTTTTCTTTTACTTTTGATAGATGTCAAAGAACACTTAATGTGTCTTTCTTTTGGTTTCATTTATCTTGTTCTTTGGCATTTTCTTAGACAATGAGGGGGAGAGAGAGTAACTCTATTTTTTGGTACATTGATTATGTTGACTCACCTGCTAGTTCTTATTGGTTTTTGTTAACTGTTTTATCTTGTGCTTTGGTTATCCTTCGCAGGGGGAGTCATTTTGTGACTCTTATGATTTTAAGCACTTACTTGTGTTTTGCAGGAATCTTTTAAAAATAGATATTCCTTGTCTATAAAATTGCCAAAGGGGGAGATTGTAAATCCAATAATTGGCATTTTTATAGAAACATCTTTTTCTTAAAAGATAAATTGGTTGTTTCCCGTTATTATAATTTTCAGAATTGTTTGTTTCCCTTTATTATAATTTTCGGAAATCCACTTTCCCATTTTGTGAATTTTGGATGATTGTGAGCTTCCTTATTTAGCTTATATTGTCCCATTTTGTTTATAAAGGGAAGATTTATATTGCAAATATTTGGTACTTACCCAAAGTTGTTTCTGGTTTATTTGCTTATATATTTTCGTGCAGCTCAAGAATTACAAACAGGAAACTGGTTCCTTAATATCATTAATTGCTGTTTCCTTTTTTGAGCTTGTTTGTGATCCGACACAGGTCTGAGCTGTCCCCACGAATATCGTATCTTTCGGATCAGCATCTTCTAAAGAAGGCAACTCTTCATCAATCAAGAATATCTTCTATGATTCTTGCCTTTATTAGAAGAATTCTTTCTCAGCCTTTATGAGCACGAAAAAGGACACTATAAATAGGGCTCTAAAGGCAGTGAGAAATGTGAACTCTTTTGTGCATTATTCGTGAGCATTATTGTAATATTTGTGAGAGTTCCTCTTTGTATTCAAGATCATAAGTATTCCCGTGATCTTGTAGAAATATGTGTGTTTAGTTTTTAGTGGTGAGTTTATACCATGTTCATGAGTGAATACACATTGTAATTTGAACACAACGTTTATAGTCTTCGGGAGAAGATTTTTACAAGCCTTGCGTCGGGAGGATGCAAGCACTCGCTGGCCATTGAAGGGAGTTCAAGTGGTGGAGCGTTTCAATCAAAATCAGATTAGTGAAGAGAAGTACAACTTTGTTGCGGCAAATCTCAAGAGGGAGTCTTGTTTTGTTTAAGTCAATATTTTGTACTTGTGATTCTTTATTAATTGGTTTTATTCTCTGGGCGTGGCCCCAAGGAGTAGGTTATCCGAAAGGGTTTCTAAACCTTGTAAAAATTTGATGTGTTCTTTATTGTTTTGCACTGTCTTTTTATTGTGTTCAGTTTCTGTCGTGACAAGTTTGGATTCTGTCCTGACAGAACTGTAATCTGTGTAAACAGTTAATTACCATTCCGCACTTTAATTAATTCACATGGTTTAATTAATTTGGTAATTACTAAAAATGGAATTTCAGTTTTAGTTTATATTAAAGTTGTGGAATCTTTATCAAACACAACTAGCACGATCCACTATTATTATAAATATATGTGATGTAGATTTAGATCATTGATGTAGATAGTTATCTCAATGGATGTGCTTTATATAATAATGATTGTACAGAATTGGACCCAATGTTTATTTAACTCTTTAATATATATCAATATTGTCAAATCAATTGTTGATATGCAAAACTATAAAGAATCATGCTCATATAACTTAATGATCATAAGTAGATCAATTTGAATACTAGAGTGATCATGAACTCTTCTTTATGTCATTTGGACCTTTTAATTCATTTGTTATAGTTTGTTTGTAAAACAAGTTTAATACTTTTTTATTAGATTCAATGGAAAAAATGGCTGGGGACATGATTTACACATTTAAAATCCATCTCTTCTTCATAAGAAGAGTGAATAATGGTTCATTTAAATGTTAATTCTGGAACTGAACAGTTTGAGGCGTCTAAATTATGAAAGGTTGATAAATTAACTATTCGCTAATGAATTAATGGTACTTAAGGATAAAGATGTAATTAGAGGGTTATAAAGTAATTTAACCTAGCTCTAATTATGAACCAATTATTGGAAGATTGAATTGCATGTAGTGATTATATGAATGGATTATATGAAAGTACTCATTGAATTATTCTTTAATTTCAATAGTGCAATCTCATATTTTTGTGGAATAATATTGGGATTAATAAATAAGGTTTTACTATATTAAAAGGTTTAATTAATAATCTAACTTATTGGAGCTAGAAATTATAGGACCATTTGGTCTCGTGTTCGGCTATGTAAACAATTTACACGATAAAAGTAATAATAGAACATATAAGGGTATATTTATCAAGAAAAATTACTTTTGTAATTATATTTATTAATTATTTAATGCAATGTTTGTAATTATTATTTAAATAAATTAAATAATTAATTTTGAATTAATTATGTCATCTTATTTTAAATTAGTTTTATAAATTAATTTAAAATTCAAAATCTAGAAATTTTAAGTGAGATGACTCTAAATCAATTATCATATCTTATTTGTAACTAATATTAAGATATTGATTTAATGTTTGAATATTATTAATTTAATATTTGAATATGACAGATTTAATTTGGGTTACCAAACTCGTTTTGAATTAATTTGAATTCAATTAAAAGATATTCTTTGAATACTATAATTACATAATATATATTTTATTAATTAAATAAATCAAATAAATAAATGGAACTTTTTAAAATATAGTATTTTAATAATTAATATATAAAAAATGGCATTTCCCATATGTATAACTTTTAATTAAATTATATTTAAAAAAAAAAAAACATACTTCATATGGCTATTTTTGACAATTAAGTCTTAAAAAGATCCATATTCTCATGTGTAAACTATGCACTTAACTACAAGAAACATTAAACTTAAATTGTTTTTTTTTCATAAATTAATTAAGATGAGTTATTTAAATATATATGTAAATAGACTCTATAATATTTTTTTAATATACGTAGCGTTTTTTTTAACCCTAGGTGTTTTTTTCTTTTATGTTTATGCATACACACATACATATATACAACTATATATAACTTTTCTCTATACAAATATATGTATAGATTTTATATTAAATAATAAAGATATGTGTCACTGTTGCACCCAAACTTCGAGAATAAATAAATAGCATCGAAATGTAGGCTCGTAAGGTGTAAGCTCGTATTTTATAAATATTAATGTTATACTTGTAAAACTATACGCGAAGTTCCAGAGCCATGTCATTTGCACTCAAGCATGAGTTGCAGGCTCGAAGGTGACAAGGGTCTCCTCCAAAAGATGAGTTTGAAAGTCCAATGGTGCAAGGAGGTAGTGACAACTGGAACGATGAACTCAAAGATACATGTGATCTCAAAACAGCATTGGAGTGGTATTCAAGATCCAAGACGAGTTAAATTAATACACGAAGATGTTATTAAGAAATCCTCATAATCACGGAATTTAGTTCAAACAATGTAATCAACCCTATTGTTTAGGGATATTTATTTACAATAAATGTGATTTATTGTATTTAAACTATGAGATTTGTTGTCCTAAATAAAACCTAATATGGGTAACACAATATCCCTAAGATTAAGGGAGGATTCTTATAACTGGGCCTATAAATAGTCTGGCAATAGTCATTTGTAAAGACAAGCCATTTTGTACTAAGAAAGTCTCTGTGAAATTTCTCTCAAAAATCTTGAACACAGACCTCCATAAAAGTGATTCATGGACGTAGGAAGATTTTAACTGCTAAAACACATAAAAAAATATTTGTTCTTCTTTTCTTTCTGAACCACACTTGTTTAATTGCTATCGTTTTTTAGTTGACGAAAAAATTCATCAATAGTTTAGAAATAACCAAGGTTAATATTTTCTTATAAGCTCCTTAATTATGATAATAAGTTAGTTTTATTAGTTTACATTTATGACATGAGTGGTGGAAATTAAAAGATTGTTTTAGGTTTAATCATTTATTTTAAGGTATGATCTTATGACTTAGGAATAATTATAAAGGGTAACTCCATGAATTAACCCTTTTTCACCATATATTTATAACCATAACCCCTCATTAATGTTTCTCACATTAATGACCTTATAGGCACTTAAAAAGACATTAATATCCTTCAATAGATATTAAGTTGTTCTCTCTTTTGTTTGTCTTGCACCTACCTAGCAGCCATGGAAATGATCTACTCTCACAAAATATAGCAAACACATATTCTCTCTCAAATCATCAAATCTCAAAGGTCATCACCATTTTTTCGCTCCAAGATTTAGAAAGTGACGTTATCTCCCACATCTCTTTTCTTCTCACCCAAGTTGAAGAAAATTAAATAAAAATCATCTCCCAAACTTGAAGAAGATTGAACATTTGATTTGATAATGAGTAAGTATTTTTTTATTTATCGGTTATGGGTGTCTTGTGTAATAGTTTAAATAGAATTTTGGAACTACTATACACTAAAATATCTGTGAAAAGAAATAATTTTATGTTGAGATGACGAATTTTTGAATGATTTTCGCGATTTAAGTCACTGTGTTCACACTTTTTTCACACATTATTCACACTTGGTTCACATTTTCGCAATTTAGGTCACTGCGTTCACACTTTGTTCACACATTATTCACACTTTGTTCACACATGATTCATACTTGGTTCAGACTTGGTTCACGAGTACTTAACACATGATTCACATATGATTCACACTTGGTTCACACATAATTCACACTGGGTTCACACACTGTTCACACATGTTTCACACTTGGTTCACACATGCTTCACACATGCTTGCTTCACACATTTATTTCTTGTTTCTTTTGGCTAGTTTTACCTAATAACCTTTGGATTTCGAACCTTTTGTCATATGTTATACAGGTCAAACACATATAAATATTGTGGTGTTATATAATGGATCGTGGGAACAAGTTTTGAACGAAGGTTGGTCATTTACTGCTAAACAAAGCAAGGGTATGAAGGTGCCAAAGACTATCACTTACAATAGTCTTGTTGATCAATTGTATACTTTAATCAGAGCTAACAAGTCTCGTATTGATCTTGACTTAAATGTAATCTATCATTTTGGAAGTAAAGGTATCCCTCCATCTTTGATTAGTAATGATGATGATGTTGCTTTTTTTCATGATGAGATAGGAACATCTATCAATCATCAGACACCCCTATGTGTGTCTACTATAGAGAAGAGAAGTAATGATCCTTTGGTTACTAAAACACGTGAGTTGTATACTATTCCTCCAGTTGAAACCAAAGTGAATGATGATTTTTGCATTGATGGCAATGAAGACAGTTGTGATGATGATAATAATGATGCAGATGGCAATGAAGACAGTTGTGATGGTGATAATAATGATGCAGATGGCAATGAAGACAGTTGTGATGATGATAATAATGATGCATTAAGCTCAGATGATAATGAAAATATTGATAGGTCTACATGCAATGATGTACTTGTGAAGCATAATTTACAACAGTCAACCTCCAATGAAGTATTGAAGAGCCATGATTCCTCAAATAATAGAGGTCGTAAAGTAAGACAGGTTGGTGAAGATAATCTATGGAATACTCCACTTTTGTTGAATCAAGGGGAAAAAGGCTCTACTTCAGCCTCAACATCTCAATTTCTGACATCTTCTTCGAGTATCAATTCGTGGGGAATAAAAGAGGGTCAAATATTTGAGAACAAGCAAGAGTTGAAGATGAAACTCCATCTTTATGTATTAAAGAAAAACTTTGAGTTTAAAGTAAAGAAGTCTGCGAAAAATATATGGTGTACAGTATGTGTTGATGATAAATGCAAATGGAGGTTGAGGGCTACAAAATTGGTTAATTCCAATATGTTCGAGGTTCGTAAATTTTTCGGTGAACACACATGCTCATTGGATGTTCGACATAAAGATCACCGTCAGGCATCCCCATGGCTTATTGGACATGTCATAAGGAGAAAATTTGAGGGTGATGATGTTAATTACAAGCCAAGGTCAATTGTAAAAGATATGAGTTTATCATATGGAGTTCATATGAGCTATGCTAAAGCTTGGAGGTGTCGAGAGCATGCATTGGCTTACATAAGAGGTACACCAGAATCATCATTTCAGAAACTTCCCTCATTTCTATACATGATGGAGCAAAAAAATCCTGGAACTGTTACTCATTTGCAGATGTACAATGAAGGTAGGTTCAAATATTGCTTCATGGCCTTAGGTGTTTTTATAATGGGGTTTAAAACATATATTCGCCCAGTTATATGTGTAGATGGAACCTTCTTGACTACTCGGTGTGGAGGTACTTTGTTATGTGCCATGGGACAAGATGCTAACAAGCAAATATATCCAATTGCATTTTCAATAGTTGACTCAGAGAATAATGACTCATGGTTGTATTTTCTACTGAGGTTGAAGGAAGCGATATGTGAAGTGGAGAATCTAGTATTCGTGTCTGATAGACATACTAGTATAGCAAGTGCCTTGACTAAAATTTTTCCTGAGGCACACCACGGTGCTTGTATACATCATGTTAGCATGAATATCCGTGCGAAGTTCAAAACTGACCATTGCCATGAAGAATTCTTCCTTGCAGCAAAAGCTTATAGAAAGCGAGAGTTTTTACGCCATTTTGAGAAGATTAAATTCAAAGATCTTGCAGTTGCTCAATACTTACAGAATCAAGTGGGTTTTGAAAAGTGGGCTCGTTCTTTCTTTCCTGGTCATCGATATAATTTAATGACTACAGGTATTGCCGAAAGCTGGAACAATGTCATTGCTGAGGCATGTGGGTGGCCAATTACTTGTCTCATGGAATTTATGAGGCACACTTTACAAAAATGGTTTTTCGAGTGTCGAACTGCAGCATCAGCAGCTACAATTCCTCTTGCCACAGAAGTTGAAGCTGATTTGCGAAAGTTAGCAGACAAGTCCACTACCTCATTCTCTTTTCTGTCTAGTCAGTATGAAATAATAGTATTGGATGGTGATCTTGATGGAGATGTCGACCTAAGGAGGAAAACATGTAGTTGTAGAAGATTTGATTTGACAGGTCTTCCTTGTGAACACGCTCTAGCTGGTGCTCAAGATCGTGGCATTAGTCCATATAGTTTATGCTCCAGATTCTACACAGTTGAAGCGTGGTTGTCATCCTATGGTGGATCTATATATACGCTGGGTAATGAAGAATCTTGGGTGAATCTTGGGTGATACCAAATGACATAGGAAGTATGATGATAGCTCCTCCTTTAGTGAGGCAGAAGGCTAGTCGTCCAAAGAAGAAACGACGTTTATCAAAGGGTGAGAATAATAGCAAACAACATAGATGTAGTAGATGTGGTGTCCTGGGCCACAATCGAGTGACGTGCACCACTGTTTGTCCTCCGCCGTCTAGACATGCTTAGTTTGTACTTTTATTGTTTTACTTTGTACTCTTCAATTGCGGAATTTGAATTTTTAGATTGGTTCAGTAATACGACTTTTTGTGTTAAAGTTTGTTGTTTCGGACACACCTAATTCATATTCACACTTAATTCACACCTAATTCACACATAGTTCACACATTATTCACACATATTTCACACGCGGTTCACACATAATTGACACATGGTTCACACCTAATTCACACATAGTTCAATCCCGATTCACACATATTTCAATCCTGATTCACACTTAATTCACACCCAATTCACACATAACTTAATAAGACAAAAGTGACAAAGATTTATCCATTCCACTATTAAGATGAAATAAACGAAGTCATTCAATACCATTTAATGAGATGAAGTTGACATAGTTTCTTCATACATTCAAAAGTAAGATACATATATTTAAATAAAAGACAACTATGGTTGTAAGTTATGGTAAAAAAAATCTACACAAGTCTTTTTTCTAAAGAAATCCATGTTGTCGCCATTTACTTCGGATAGCGGTTTTTTGGCTAGCAAGTACTCCAGATGTTTGATTTCATATATCCCACAATCGCCACTGCAAAGGAAATAAAGTTTTTTAATAATTGGAAGGCCATAGTGATTATTTGCAATATAAATATGGTTAAGAGAGTTATACCTAGTTTTGGTCTGTGGCACTTTTTCTATGCCAAGTCTTGTGAACTTAAAAGGCACTTTGTCTGCTTGTAGTTGGACATCTTTCCTATGGCTTAACAACCCACTGGATTGAATTAGAAATGGTAGCATTTTTCCCCATCTGCTCATTTTATTCTCAAACTCCTTGTTGGAGACCACAGTGATATCAGAGTCATAAGCTTTTATAAGATAGCTTGTCAATGATATCTCTAACAACACCCAATGTGTCCCAGGAAAATTAATTGGGGTAAACACATCGTCAATGTCTTTCCAACTCCTTTTGAAATTGTTATCATCACCTACCAAGTAATCAAGCACTTCTTGTGGCCAAATGTAGCTTGATTTGATTTTCCTCTTGTTGAATTGTTCCCAATGTGGTTCGAAGAACTGTTGGAACATAGAATCCACAATGGTGAATCTTTCGGAGTAAGTCTTCTTGTAAGTATACACTCGTTCTTTCATCAACCCTAAAGTTGCATCAATGTGCTCCATGCCAAATATTATAAGTATATATACATTCAAATTATATATATTTTAAAAAAAATTATTTCAGTAGTCTTACCAGTCCGTCCAGCCATGTACGTGGTGTAAGTAGCTGAATAAACCATTTCGCAGTGCACGAACCAGCCAAGAGAGAAATAGGGTTATCATTATTTTTTAAACCAATTACCCATTTCTTAAAACGTCTCATTTGCTTCTCGTCATATGGCTGTAGGGGATTAATTTCACAAGGATCAGTTACAATTGTCTTTTCTTTCTTTTTCTTCTTAGTTGGATCAGTAAACTCGGAACCAAAAATTCTTTTCGTTGGAACCCTCCTTCTCTTGAATTCCACCCCAGCCATATCTCCAGGAGATACCACCTTATAGCTAAGGATATCTTATCCAACAACGTGCTCCATAATAAATGTACGGTGTGGTGAAGCAAGATGCTCATCTGATAATGAATCCTCAGAATCACTACCTTTACGTTGCGAGAGCACTAATTCAATTAGATAATCCAACTTATCCTCCATTCTTTGTTGGTTACTTTTCAAAGTGTCAATATCAGCTAACAACTTTTCATGGTGGGTGTTAATTGGAGTTGGTATCTCTTTCTTGTCTTGCTCGTGACGATGCCCATCTACTACATCGGGCTTTGTGGGAGATTCCTCACATTCTTCCCTTTCAAACTCCAATTCCACATCATCGTCTACAAAGCTAATAACACGTCCCATGAGTAGTTCATCTGGTCCTTGAATAATAGAGTCATGAAATTCTTTCTCTTCGGGTCTTGGATTGAGCGTGGCCTTCACAAGATTCTGCAACAAAATAATAAATTAATAAGGTATAAACATTACTTATAAATCACAAACTCAAACAAAATCTTAACGACTTACACTTTTTTTCTTAAATACACCTTCAATATCTTTCTCTTTCAGCATTTTATGCACTGACCAGCTAAGCATTCTTGGAAAGGCAAGGGGTTGTTGATCAGCAAATGTAGAGAACTTTGTGAAAATTGCATAGGCCCAATATTGCAGAGCAATGGCATAACCATAAATTGTGTACTGAGGTGCTGGTATTTTTCTCTTTTGCTCAACATTCTTCAACTATTTATTCCTTAGCCTTTCCATATCTTTTGTCAAGCCGAATAATGTCTTCTCGTACGATAATCTCCCCCAAGGATAGTTGAAGAAGTCATCTTCATTTTCCACCATGGAAAGGACATCAATAAAGCATTTCTTCTTTGGTTCACTAGGTAATAAAAGAAAGTCTACCAAAAAACATAGACCTAATTTCCATACGTCTTCTTTCACATTGCACCTTTTGAATCCATCTTCCAACTCTTCAGAAGACAAACATTCTTTATTGTTCAAGTATGTCTGGAGAAGCCTTTTACTCTTGGTCATTTCTTTATACTTTGCCTGATCCGGAGAAATTCCACAATTCAATCCAGTGATCAAACCAAATTCACTAATTCCAAACCTTGTATTTTGACCACAAATATTAAAATTCAAGCAGTATTCGTTCTTTCCTCTACCAACAACTCTCCTAAGCAGTAACTGGTGAATAATAACTCCAGAATATTGTAGAGGCGGAGCTAAGAAGAATTGCTTGAATGGTGACTGTTTCGCTAGTTCCAACAAGTCAAATGTCGTGAACTTCGCTATTATTGTACTCATAATGCTCCCTCCCCTATACGCAACCTTTGCTGGATAATGCCTTTCAGTAGGAAGCATGAGGAGTGACATCTGAAAAGGTAAATTAAATAAGCGCTTAATACATAACTCAGAGATATTCACACTTTCTTCACATACGGTTCACACATTATTTACACATGGCTCACACATAGTTCACGCATAGCTCACCCAAATTCACACCAACCTCACATAATTCACACATAGTTCACACCTAGTTCACACATAGTTCGCACATAGTTCAATCCCGATTCACACATATTTCAATCCTGATTCACACTTAATTCACACCCAATTCATACATAACATAATAAGATAAAAGTGACAAAGATTTATCCATTCCACATTTAAACAACTTTTACAACAAGAGTAAAAATATATATTTTCGGTAATACATTTGTGGGGTCATATAAAAATTTACTATTGAGGTACATTTTATGTACACTAGTTTAGAAACTCTACAGCAACCAAATCACACTAAAACCAAAATACCAAACACTGCAGAAATGACAAGTAAAGAAAACACAGGGGAGTTCAGAGCATAAAGGTCTCCTAAGTTCCTTTTGATAGTCTTGCCATCTCAATTCGCTATTCTCAAAGAGTTACAGAGCTTCTCTTCTCTCTTTTTCTCTATTCTCTACCTTTTTCACCAGCCATCTACCGTACAAGTTTTCCATAACTCAGCCAATCATTTGCATCAGAGGTGTAATGATTAAAACACATCAGAAAATGATTGCCAAACCAATTCTGCAGCCCCACGTGTACCAACTGCAAATTCTAGTTGTCACCTTAATTTTAAACCACCTTTTCTCCACTGTTGAGTTGTTTGCTTTGCCATAAATATATATCAAAACATGTGGTCTGAATATGATTATGATCCTCAACAATATTGCTCAAGACAATTGGTTGGACACTGTGAGATATTAACACATATTCTAAATATTTTTCACTCACTGTTGCTTTCCCATTGGCTGCAATTGCAGAACCAAATGCAACTTTGGCTAGCATTGCCATAAGCTATGTCTTACTCTTGACCACTTAGTACATATGGTAACTAATGTGAGAGACATCCTTAAATAACAGTTATTATAACTAAAACAAGCCTAATCATAGTGCATACCCCACAACAACCAGAATATTATTTCCTCAAAAGTTCCCAAAATACAGTCCCATTCCTCATTCTAGTCAACCCAAGAAACAGAAATTACCACTCTTTCGTCTATTATAGATAATCTTAATAGGTGTTTTATCATCTTCAATCCTAATCAATATTCTAGAGTAGTCTACTCCAATCTGCACACTAAACGAGCCATAAGGTTCATAAGACCAAATAAGAACTCTCTATCTCTCTCTCTCTTAGTCCAAATTTTCAAAGATTCTCATATTAAGTACTTGCTTTATAGCCTTATAGGTCTATGGAAATACTTGCTCATTCAATATACATCTATGTTACAGACTTTTTCTTCGAATTTTTACAATATTTATCATGTTTGACTGAAAAAAAATCCCCCACATTTTAGTTAAAAATGCTACCTAAATAAGAAAAGTTAGTAGTTTTGATTCCTTGATCTAAAAGACCAATAATTTTGCTGTCATAAGCTATTATAATATCTTTAAATTCAAATTTACTATTAGTCCATCTACATTTGATTGAACACTGATTGATTGGTTGGTAGTTTGAGACATTATATTTTTAATACAAGCCAGTCAGTCAATCAAATCTTCTCTTGCAAAAACTATATCATATTTTACTTTTTTGTTTATCAAGTTATGCATCAGTCTGTAGATTTGTGGTGGAATTTCATATATAATTTATGCATCATAAGTTTTCATGTAACCAGTGCTTATTTCTTGGTTATATTAAAGAAATATATGTATATATATATTCATGATTTCAGCCGAGGCCATACCATAATACACATCACTTAGAAATTACTTCAACACTTCAAAATAAGACAGTACAATTTGATATTGATAGTATGTACAAGTTTCTCATCATACTCTTGCCTCACTACAAGGAAATAAGTCTAATAATGGCTTATTATAATCAAGAAAAGGTTCAAGAATCACTTTTAATAGGGTTAGTTAGTGTAGTTTCCTTTTATAATTCACACATTATTCACCATAAGTTCAGAACATGGTTCACACACCATTCACACAAAATTCACACATGGTTCACACATCATTCTCACATTGTTCACCATAATTTCGGAACATGGTTCGCACATCGTTCACACACTATTCACACCAAATTCACACACTATTCACACTAAAATCACACATGGTTCACACCAACTTCACTTCATACATGGTTCACACCACAATCACACATGGTTCACACCAATTTCGCACATTGTTCACACTGAAATTACATATGGTTCACAACAACTTCACTTCACACATAGTTCACACTAAATTCACACCACAATCACACATGGTTCACACCAATTTCACACATTCTTCACCCTGAAATTACATATGGTTCACAATAACTTCACTACACACCAAATTCACACTAAATTCACTCCTTATTTCCCAATTAAAACATGACTCAAGTAGTTAGAAATTTAACCAAAGTACAAATTCAAAATAAACAAAGGAGTCATAATAACAACAAGGGATCTCAACAACAATACCTTGGGCTAGGGTATCGGGCTTGCAAAGGGAGTGTGGGGTCTTAGGTGTTGTAAACCTTGGGCTCCGGCGACGTGGGCTCAGCGATATGGCTGCGAAGCACGGCAAGGCAGCAATGTGGGTGGGTTCGGGGTCGGGACCAAGCGGAGGGGATGGGTTTGTGGGTTCGGGACCAAGAGTGTAAAAGGGGCTGGTGGCTGTGGAGATGATGACGCAACTGGGAGGAGGGATGTGACGCCCCACGTCACTATGGCTGCTTTCTGGAATGACGACTGGCCCTACAAACCAAGTCAAGTCTTTCCAGCGTGCTTTGTCCTCACTCGCACACTTCCTGGGAAAACTTCCCAGGAGGTCACCCATCCCTAGATTACTCCAGGCCAAGCACGCTTAACCATGGAGTTCTCAAGTGATGGGCTACCGAAAAAGAAGATGCACCTTCCTGATATAGGTAGTACCCATCAATCCATTTAAGCCCTCTTCAACTGTGTAGTCCCATACATACACAGTCTTAGAATCATCACACTTGACCTTCCCCAGGCGGTGTGGGATTGCACAGCTTACCCGGTCTTTCCCCTTACGGATCACAGGATTCTGACTGTCACAAGGGACGAGGTGGGTGTTGGCCGGAGTACCATCGCAGCTTCGACGGGAAGAAATCTGGGTTTGGGAGGGAGGGTTTTCAACGGACGGGAAGGGGGAAGAGTAAGAAACTGAAAGAGTTTTATTTGTTTAACAAAGGGGTAATTTTGTCTTAAAGAGTTAAAAATATGAAAAACTTTAACTAAGGGTTAGAGTTATAAATATAGGGCTGAATAGGGCTAGTTCATGGAGTTACCCATTATAAATTAGATAATTATAATTACTATAGCTAGAATGTATAAGATTTTAGTGTATGATTAAATTGGAGTATAGTTTTAAGCCTTTATTAAAGAATAAAGTACACATGTTTAATGGTAGCTTAAGAAGTATACATGTGGCCTAAAAATAAGTCACAAAATTTGAATTTTAAAGTGTATAGCCGAAATTCCCTATAGTTTTATTAGGTGGATTTTTTGTGAATTAATTTAATTAAGTATTAGAGCTAAATTGAAGAACCAAGTGTAGTCTTACTTAGTCATAGGCGTGTAACACATATGTAGGAAGGGTTTTTTACTCATTATGAATTTTACAAGATATGTGTCACACTAGGCTTGAACTAAGTGAATATGATGAAGATAGGTTGAACCATTTTGAACTAGTTTGAATTTGAATATGCTAGGTGTAGGGGTGAGCATAAGTGCTAAGAAACTAGTGAGACTTTGACTACATATTGTTAAAGGTGTGTATGTGTGGAATTTAGAGAGCATTTTTAGCAAATTGAATAGGTAAAATGGTTTCTAGCCAAAACCATATAGGGAAAGGGAAATTTAAATTTTGAAAAAAAAAATTATTGAATAGGTGTGAAGAGAAATAAGGAAGAAGGATTTGGTTGGTAGCCTATAAATAGAGCTTTTACCATCTCACTTTTCCACACTAAAAATATCTCAATCCTCTCTCATTTTTTAAATTCTATAGTCCCCAAAAGCTCTCTTGTTTTTGCCCACAAACACCTTATAGCCAAAATCTTACAACATTTATAATGCTCAGGAAATCTATTTTTTTCTATTTCCTTTTTAAAAATAAAACACTTGAGCCATTATAAACCCTACATATCCAAAACACTAATCCCTTTTAAACCACTTTATAGATAAAAATATCCCAAGAATAAAAGCTCTCGGTGTCGTGTTGGAGATAGGCATTATAGAATGCTCGAGATTTCGATTTTTTTATTCTAGGGTGAAGGTACGATTTTATGAGGTTTAGTATTTTTGGAAGTATACTTTTATTGTGAGTTTCTAAATTTAATTTTTTTCTTATGTTATATATATGGTTTTGGGCGATTCTCTATAGCAAAAGCAATCTCTCTTCTTTCTTCTCATTCCACACTCAAGGTAAGGAAAATTAGGTAGTTTTAGTTATGACCTATTAAATGATTTGTATGACTCTAACATTTCAGGTACAAAAGAGATAAGTGTGGCTAGACCTAAGGTGTTCAAAAATGTATGACAGACCTAAGTTGATGTATGGTAGGCACGGTTGCCAAATTTGTATGATGGACCTAAGTTGATGTCTGGGGCTTAATTACCACCCCTTTATTAGAACTTATCTTTTCTTATACATGTCTTGTTATTATGACTTATGTTTATGACATAGGTTTTATGATCTTATATGATTGGCATAAATAAGTTTTTTTATGAACTCTTGTATGAATTTTATAATACGTTTGTTATGACTATCTGTTTATATGACTTCTGTATGTATTTTCCTTATTGGGCTTAGAAGCCCACTCCTTATGTTATTATTGTGCAGACAATTGAGGTTAGAATGGCCGGTGACGAGTGAGACCTAAAGAGGTTAGTGTTCTGTTCTTGGGGACCATATAGTCGGGGAACGATCAACGGGCCTATGATTTTAGTTTCAAAGCATTTTTTTAGTATCTTTATTTTTAATATTTGAATGTTGCTTTTTAATTTTGTTACAAGCCATATTTTACTTTTGTAAAGACATGGGATCGCTTTGGTTATTATGATTTTCTTAAATAAATGAGAAATATTTATGTTTATTATCAATCACTGTGCTCTTGGTAATATTATGAGAAATTAGGGTGTTACAAGTTTGGTGCTTTCATTGAGAGAGTTAAGCATTCTTGTTCTTTCAATCCTTCCATTCAACAAACGATGGTTGCATCTACTACCAATGTCCCTGGGTCTGGAAATGGTCCACCATTACCTATAATCCTCAAGGAGAACACTTCTCAAAAATAAGAACCTCCCCGACGGCCTGGAAAACTGACGGTGAATGAGGAAAATCCTTCTGAAGGGAGTGCATCATCGGTCCCGCGAGAACCTGGTCAGGGATCTAGGCCACCTAACAATGATTATTATAATTTGAGAGATATATGCCAATGGTGGAATTGGACAATCGGAGGATGCGAGAAAGTCTGGCTGAAGCTACGTGGCTGAATGAAGAAATGATGAGGAGGGCCGCAGAATTGTAGGTACCCCCACAACAGACTAGGGCACATCCTCGCGGTAGCACTGTGGCAAGGGTGACCGAGCAAAGAGCAGCCCAACAAGGTCAAGCAACCAAGGTTAAAGCAAATACTGCAATCAACTAGTATGGGGTGTCATCTCAAAACCCCTCTCGAACCAACCAGCCAAGAGAGGTTCTGGTCTCCATTGGGAACAATCGAGCTGCCCCGCAAGCATCCCGGAATCATAACCCAGAACTAGTGAGGCCAACCGCGAACAACAAGAGACAACCTCCATCTCAAATTAGGCATCCTCCATCACCCATTAGACATCCATCTCTAGCTCGAGATGTACCCCAGCGAGCTCATAGGGGAAACCGAGCTAGGGAAAGTGTGCCTTAGACGCCTGCCCAAAATGCTAACAGTGGAATTTGGGACAGAAGCCATCAGGCTCGACCCGAGCAAAAGGGTGACCGTGAGGTCCCACCAGGGGCACATCAAGGACATAGACAGAATAGACCACCCCATCCATCAGGAAGTTATGCATCAAGGTCAAGTGCTACCGAAGTTAGGGTGCATGTGAACAATCTACCTCGAAGAATCCCTAGACTTAATTGAAGAAAAGTGAGATGAGGCCCAACTTAAAAATACTACAAAGGGCAACAAGATATTTCAATAAAAGGGTTCGAGATAGACTCTTTCAATTAGGAGACCTGGTGCTGAGGGGCGTATTTTAGGCCACATGAGACCCATCTTTAGGTGTGCTCAGACCTAATTGGGAAGGACCTTACCAAATTGAATCCATCATTCGACTTGGAGTCTATAAACTAACTCAAGAGAATGGAGAATTGCGCCCACGAGTTGGAATGTTGAACATCTATGACCATATTATCAAAAGATTATGGAATGATGTCTATTTAGCTGTAACAAAGCTTGTTTTTTCCCAAAGGCACTATTTTCCCTTCTTGAGATTTTCCCACAGGGTTTCCTGTTGATGGTTTTAACAAGGGCATTTATCAATAAAATGTTATTCATTTTCATTATTTTTATTTATCATTTTTTGCAAGCTCTCAATATTCAATAACCTAAGATTTCTCAATCAGAGGAATTTAAGGGGCAGAAGTGGTATGCAATCATACCATAAGTTCGAAAAAACATAGCAAAAATAAATATAAGTCCATTGACCAATAACCAAACACTAGTTTAAATTCATTACGAGTCTAGATTAACCAGTACAAATAAACCATACGGATAAAGTTAGAATTCTAGATTAACCAACAATATTCATAAATCGAGATAGAGCTGGAATTGTTTGCAATCTTGAGACCATACTCGAGGATGAGGAAAGTTGCTATTACTAAGCAAGACGTAACTAGAGAAATGAGAGTGCACGCCAACAGGTGTTTTTAAACCCATGGTATTAGTAGTATTCGACCTTGAAAATAACGAGGTCAAAAATGAGCAATCAGATGAACTATGTATGATTACATGGAAATTAGAACTTAAGCTCGAACATGTACTTGTGTAAGAAAACAATTGTAAAAGCAAGCCCTTAGTAATAATCTCGAAAGGTTTCGATACAGAATTATGATGCAAATACTAAGGCAAAAAGCTAAAGGTAGATTATGTGCAAAAAGGATTATAAGCTAGAAAACTAAAAGCATAAAAACTACTATTAAGTTAAAGCATTTGCAAGAAAATAAAAATATCTCAAACTAGAGCTTTAAATTGTCTTTGCCCCAAGGGCATAAAAAATGGTAATTACAATTATAAAAAATTACCATGGGTCACAACCCATGTTTGAATCTTTATGGATCGTGAGCCCCAGCTTGCTCCTAGGCCTTTGTAGCCTCAAGAGCTGCGAGCTTGACTTCCTCCTATTCAAAATGAGCCTACCACCTATCAACATACTCGGTCTCCTTGGAAGCTAGAAAATTGGTATCACGGTTGGGATTCATGGCCCAGATATGAAACATTGCCATATTAACATTGTTGTCCTTCTTGGTCCTGAATTCCTTAAGAAGACGTGCTTTCTCGCTCTCAATGAACTCAAAAGTTGTCTTCTTAACCTCCTCGAGCTTGCCATTTAGCTCTTGCACCCTCTTAAGCTCTTAGGTCTTTTGCCTCGAGCTCCTGCTGTGCCCTCTTAAGGTCATCCTCGGTCTTAATTTGTG
The DNA here is from genome assembly GCF_963169125.1 of Humulus lupulus. Lineage (NCBI taxonomy): Eukaryota > Viridiplantae > Streptophyta > Magnoliopsida > Rosales > Cannabaceae > Humulus > Humulus lupulus. The sequence continues at coordinate 135,658,722 of NC_084793.1, forward strand.
CTTCCTTGGCACTTTGAGCGTAGACCTTGTGCATTGCAACCTCGTTGTCCAACATATAGTTGTGATTGAAAAAGACAAAGAAAGCCTGCATTGAAAGCAGATATTACACACCTAGAAACAAAGAGTTTGGTGTTAAACACAGAGTTAATCAATCTTAATGGAAAACTTACTGAAGAGAACTACTTTCCACTCTTGTCGAAAAAGGGCATTGGCTTTCTCACAGCCTATTATGAACTCCCACTGGGGATCCCCGAGTTTGCTCCAAACATGAGCCAGAGAGGGACTAATCATGTTTGGAAAAAAAAATATGAGAACTTCTAAGTAAAGGAACCTAACTGGAAGGTTCTCTCTAGCTCAAACTTGGGGACTAGGAAATCGTTCTATCTTCTAATGAGTCTTAGGGAGTTCCTTCTCGATAACTAGGGGACATCCTCAAAAAATCCCTATAGTCATTAGTCTCGTTTTGGACGGTTACCCTTTCCCAAATCTCATTTACACTATACATGGTTTGGTATTTACCTAACCAACTATCATCCTTATGTACCTTAAGATCTACATCTGACCCGGTCATAAAAATGTTCTGGTGATCATTTAAAAGGACTACAACATTGGGTTCTTGTTTTAAAAGGGTCGAAGACCACATAGATAGGTCTAATACAACTTTACCTCCATTAAACGAGCTTGGCGAGGCCTCATTTTGTTCTCAGTCCCTGAGTCTTATGGTTCAAGTAGGCGAGGGATAGAAGCTTGAGATTGCGAGCTAGAATTCTTCCTTTTGGATGAAATCATGGTGGTTGGGACATGGAAATCTTCCCACCTCGTGTACTTACGAGTTCCAGCATCATCTGTAGACTTGCCTGGATCGAGGAGACCCATTAGATGGAGCTTGTCCTCGTGAAGGAGGAAGTTGACAGATCGCTGGCCATATGGGAGCCTTAAGATTTCTTCCCTGTGGTCCTTCATGGCCTTAGTGGGCTTCAGGCGGTGGCAATTGGCTGCACAAGTAACCTTGATGAGAATTTCGAGCTCGAGATGAAATAATTCAAGAAGAAAATTCCAAGGAAATACTTACAGATTCGTTTAAAACAATAAAATCCGGACGGATCGAGCCCATCTGTTCAGAAGAAGATGGTCTTGAAGTTCGGACGGTGATTAGGTATGTCTTCGAACAACCTCCTCTCCCTAGGATAGTTCGACAGGTAGTAGAAGCAATCCCCACCGTGAGCTCGGAAAAGGCTATTTTTTAGGCAAAAGAGATACAAAATCTCGTGTGTCGAGGATCCATCCCATTTCTTCTCGTGGTATAGCAACTACAATGTCGGAAGGACCCTGTATGAAATGGACTAGAGCTGGGAGGGGTGATACTGACATAGTTAGTGAACTTTCTAAAGTAATCCTTTAAAGGCAGTAGTACCCCAGCTCGCATATGTCCGCGACTCAAGGCCGTGAGCTTAACTTTTCTCTCAAGGTCGTCTTCTCCCAGAGCAAAACAACTCCTTTCGTTGGAGAAGGTAGGCCAACACACCAATTTTTTGGACAAATTTAGTCCATCGCAAGACAGAATGTTTGAAATCTATCTCGTGAAGGTGACAGAACTCCAGTAGTGTTCAGCCTCGTAGAAATAACTCTCCAAGGTCGGGGCAGAAGAAACTTCAGGGGATGTTTGATTGGCTGGATGGTTTTATGTAGACTACATAAATTCAAAGTAGAGTTTTCCTGAGGGAAATGCTATGATAACCCTACACTTGGGATCTAAGGGGATCGAACGAACCTCACGGTCTGGGTCAGGATACACAGAAAACTGTAGTCTCCTTCTTTTTCCCTCTTTGTTCGTGATATTTTGAATTTGGATGTGGACTCAGATGTCTTCGCATTTGAGGCACTCTTCTTTCTACAGAATCAACCGTTGATTTCGAGTAAGTGGAGATTCAACTCGAGGAGACGGTGGAAGGTAAGGGATTGCAAGCTCGGGCCCCCACCGATTCTCTGAAGACTGCATCATCTACAAGAAATAAAATGGTGAGGTCCCATCACTTAGGGAAAATAAAAGGAAAAAATATTGATAACTCGAGCTTGCAAGCTCGAGATAAACGAGATAGAGTGAATCGAGCCAGAAGACTCGAAATAGCGAGACTACTCGAATGCCATAACTGAGTTGTTATAAGCTCAAGGCACCGAGAGTATATCCACGAGAGTTACTTCCAATTTGGGGTATCCCGAATTTCTAGGAAGAACTGGGTAGTTACCCAAAAAGGGGATATCGTCGGGTTATGTGCATTGAAACCCTAATTCAAAACTCTATTCCTTACACTACACGAAACTTATATCATATTACCCTATTGCTTAGAAAAGAAGCCATTTTTACCATTTCTTTACAAAAATTTTGGCCAAACAAGTCTCTTCCCATGAAGATTATGCACCCTATGAATCAAAAAATTTCTACATATAGTAAAAATTTAAACCAAGAAAGTTTTTCCATGCATGGAAACTGAAAGATTCGTATAAATAAATGAGAAGCAAGGTTCGAAAAACTTACACAAAATCGATCTTGGGAATGAAGAGACCGTGGTTTGGAATATTGGAAGTATGAATGAGGTGATGGAATCGAAGGAACCAAGGTTTCTTCGCTTTTTTGCCTTGGAGAACATGCAAAGTCTTGAGAGCTCTAGTTCATGTTTTCTTTTCCAAAAACTGAAAGTGTAAATGTGAAGTGAAAGAGATGAAATAAGGGGTTTAAATAGGCAAAAGGTGGCATTCGAAGGGGAATCTGAGCCCTTGATTTCGGTTAAAACGTGATCCAACGGGCCACGTTTAATCTCAAAAACTGGCGAAAAAAGGGGAATAGGAAAGGATGTGTCCAGAAAAATAGCACTCAAGTACTCTTAGCATCCTTCCCTATGTTGACACGTACCCAAACTTGAGTGTGGTAGGTGGGGACTTTTTCCGAAATTGAAGTTCAAAAGTTTCCTTCTCATAGGATTCCAACCAACTTTTTTGAGGGGGCAAAATGTTACACCCAAATTTTGAGAGTAAATAATAAGTCTCAAAATGTAGGCTCGTAAGGTGTAAGCTTGTATTTAATAAGTGTTAAAGTTATACTTGTACAAATATACGGAAAGTTCCATAGCCATGTCATTTGCACTCGAGCTTGAGTTGCAGGCTCAAAGGCAACAAGATTTACCTCCAAAATATGAGTTTGAAAAACCAATCAAGGAAGGAGGTAGTGACAACTGGAACAATGAGCTTGAAGCTACATGTGATCTCGAAAGCATGTTGGGGTAGTTGTAGCGTCCTAAATTTGCTAATAAGGCTTAGGACCTTGATTAGCGTGCCTGAAGAGCAATAAGTGATTTAGTATGTTAATATGTAAATTTGATGAGTATGTGATTAGAAATGCATGTTTAGATAAATTAAATATGCATGTGGGCCCCATTTGGTTATTAGGGGCATGCTTGTAATTTTAGCTCGTTGAGGGCATAAATGCAATATTTGTGAATGTTGTGATCTTTAGCACGTGTGAGTGGTGATATATTTGTGATGAAGGATCCAAGACAGTCCTAGGGAGCGGTTTAGCTAGGAAGTCACAACGGGACCCGATACTCGACTCGGGGCGAGTCAAGGGGTTTTTGGGCATTAGACATTTAACTAAGTTATCGGATTATGAAAATCAATATTTGGAGATATATTTGAAATTAGAACATTTAGGAGGGAATATCGGGGAAATTTACCATTTTTCCCTCGGGGACGTTTTTGGTACCCCGAGCCTTGGAGGTAACTTAAGTGACTTATGCTAAGTAAAACAAAACATAGAAACACTTATAATTTTCCCAAAACTGGCCCTATCTTCTTCTATCTCACTCTTGTTTTCTCTAGACCATTCCAAGGGAACCATTGAAGCTAAAACAAGGAATTGGAGTTCTAGAGTTGAAGATTAGCTCAGTATTAGCTTGTGGATTCGAATAGAGGTTAAGGTAAGCTTTGAATTATGATTTTAGCCATTAAATGTTGTAGTTCTTGGCTGAGTATTAGCTTTCTTGGGTCTTTGAAGTTGAAGATTGAATTGGGGATTTTATGAGGTTTTAAGCTAGCTTTATTTTAGGTTTTGTTGCTGGGACCATTCTAGAACTATTGTGATAGTTAAACAGTATTGTTGGATGGATTTTGAGTTAAATTGGCTGGGTTTTGGTTGTTAAAATGGGGGATTTTCTGGGTTCGAAGGGGTCAGGCCGTGGCATTGTTTTTGGTGAGTCGGGGCCCTCTAGAACAGATGGAAGGCTAAGATGAAGGGCGGGTCGCTGCGCCCCTTTGGTTGGGCCACGACGCTTGTCTACAGAAAGGGGAGGTTGAGCCTTTGGTTGAGGCGGGCCGCGGCTCTTAAGGGGTTTTTGGACCCCAAGAAGATTTTTGGCTCGGGAACCCAAAAGTTAAGGCTCAAGATGGATTTTATCACCCGGATTGATAGAATTCAATGTCCTGGATATTAGAATTATAACCCAAAGTTATTTAATGGATTAGAACTTGATGGATGGATGTTGTTGATATGTTGTGACTAGGTTTTCAGTGAGGCTCGGACTAGGAGACTGTGCTCAGGATATCGGTGCTCAAGAAGCTTGGGACATAGGTAAGAAAAATGTTGTACCCGTAGAGCAGAGCATGGCCCTATAGTTTGTATTGCAGGGCACGGCCCTATGTGATTGTATTGCAGGGCATAGCCCTATTGTTTATGTTTGTATTTGTTGAATATATGCTATGTGTTCCATATTTGTGAATGAACGGCAAAGGTCGGAAATGGCAAAGGCCGATAACGGCAGGAAGCCGAGTACGGCAAGGGGTCAGGAACGGCGTTAAGCACGTGGAGTGCAAGGCCAAGTACGGCAAAGGGCCAGGAGTGGCGTTGAGCACGCGGAGTGGAAGTCGCTAGGGTGAGACCCTACTCGGATGCTTGAGTCATCCTCACAGTTTAGACCGCGAACCCAGGGACTAGTAAAGCGCCTGGGACGGCGTGGCCGCTATGTGTTTAGCCTATTGGCTGCTTTGTTATATGTTGATTGATAGTTATGCATATGTTGATTGTTTGTGTTGAGTTTTCTTGCTGGCCTTTGGCTCACGGGTGCTCTATGGTGCAGGTAAGGGCAAGGGAAAGGTAGATCAACCATGAGTACGTCGAGCATGAAGCGACGTGTATAGCCTGCCTGGCTGCCATGGCCAGGGGTATTTTTTTTGGGAGATGATATGTATTAAACCAAATTTTGTCGTTTCGTCGACTTTCAATGTATTTTGAATTGTAAAAATTTTCTGAGACAGTAATTTTGGGATCCCAAATGTATAACACTTTATAATTCCAATGGATGACTACATTTTCAAATTATATGACTTTTATTACAGTTTAGCCACACTTTTAACCTAAAACCTTGATTAGCGAGTTAATTGCACGTTTAAAACTCACTTAGTAATGACTCTAAGTAGGGCATTACAGTAGTATTCAAGCTTGAAGACGCATTAAATTTACACACGGAGATGATATTAAGAAATCCCTATAATCAAGGGATTTAGTTCAAACCGTGTAATCAACCATATTGTTTACGTATATTTATTTACAATAAATGTGATTGATTGTCCTAATTGAAACCTAATATGAGTAACGCAATATCCCTAAGATTAAGGGAGGATTCTTGTAACTAGGCCTATAAATAGTATGGGAATAGTCATTTGTAAAGACACACTATTTTGTACTGAGAAAGTCTCTGGGAAATTGCTCTCAAAAAGCTTGAACACATACCTCAATAAAAGTGACTCGTGGACGTAGGCAGATTTTAACTACTGAACCACGTAAAAGATCTTTGTTCTTCTATTCTTTCCGAATCGTACTTGCTTAATTTCTCTTGTTTTTTAGTTGGTGAAAAAGCATCGACAGTGACAAGATGAGTTTGTCACATTTTGAAACATATTTTGAGAGTTACAAATAAGTGAGACACTTGTGTTTGTCCGAATTTGTAACATACTTTTGAAAGTTACACATCTTACTCAATCAGTAACCATTTGTATCTTCCAAACGATCACCTACAAATGTGTAAAATAAGAGTTACACATTTCTAAATTGAATTTTATGAGCTATTTTATTGAATAGTTGTTGGAATTGAGATTTTGACTCCCGTTAGGTATATGGAAGTTACAAAATAAAAAGGAAATGAGTTGGGATTTTTTTTTGGGGAAAAATACATAATTGGGAGGTTACAAAATACCTTAGGTCCTGGCATAGAAAGTCTCAAGCCACGACCTGAGGTATTTAGCGGCTAGATGAAACGCCCCGCGTTTCAAGCACCTACAAGTATCTAAGAATGGGATGGTGAGTTGTGTAAGAATATTATTTTGTATGATAATATATGCTTGAGAACAAAAATTCATGTTCCTAATGTTAGCCAAAGTATGAAATGTGTGGTTTGGCTACAAACCAAACATTTCGATCGCATACCTAAATGGAAACCCTAATCGTGTAAATTTTCGGATAATCATTATTTGAGAAGCATAATCATGAAAAAATAATATTGGACATTAAATTATTGGATTAACTTATATTAAGGTCAAAAAATTTTGATTTTTGAGTGAAAAATCTCTAAAAATTTATTTTGTGAAAACTACACATTTTAGCCAAAAATAAAATTTTGACTAATTAAATTACATAAGTTGTTAACATATGACTATGACCACTTAAATTAAATGGCAATGCCTATTTAAATTAATTACCCTAGGTTAAAATCTTAATTAGGGAAGTTAAGAAAAAAATTTATCACATGGTAACTTTTTGGAGAAATACACCACTAGGCTTAGATTAATTAGCTTAAGTTAAGATTAATAAAGAACTAATCCAAAATCTAATTAAGATTAGTATAGGCGGCAGCAAGGGAGGTAAAATGGTAATTTTGGATTTATTTTTACCACATATAAAATCCAAAAATGTAAAAAAAAAAAGTCTTCAATATCTCCATATTCCAAACTTTGGCTTTAAGTTTCACAAGAAATTCTCTCTCAAAATCTCTCAAGGTGATTGACTACCCTAAGCCATTTCTCTCTGAATTTTTCTTAACAAACCCTCATCTTCTACCTTGCAAGGCCCCATTTCCAGGAGTCGTTAACTGACTCATGTAATAAATACATTTGAAACAAAACACCATTTATTAAAAAGAAAATGAATGTGATTGAGAACCCTTATATTCAAAAGAAAAGGTACTCCAGAGTTTCATGTTTAGTGATAAATAAAAGAGACCATCCTTTTCTAAATAAGAAAACATAAGCCATAACTTAAACTCATAGACTCCAACTGAAACACATCTTTAAAAACTAAACAATAAATAAATTCCTAGATAGGCCTGGCCCTTAACGGTCGTTGAGTCTTGGACATGTACGCCCTCCGACAAAGCTCTCCAACTCACTGCATTTTATTCACCCCATTGCCTTTACTTGCAACACAAATTGTCCATGAGCCAAAGCCTAAAAAGAAGAGTTGTGTAGGACACAACCCCTCCTTAGCCCTCAGTTGTTGGTATCCTGATCTCAAGACTATTTTTTAGAACACTATCATTCCTTGAAGTTGACCAAAAAGATCGTATATCCTTGGCAAAGGGTACTTGTACTTTATGATAAACTTGATAAGCTCCATATAATCAATACACATACGCATCGATCCATCCTTCTTCTTTACAAATAGCACTGGTCTCCCACGGTGAGTAACTTGGCCTAATGAACCCCAAGTCAAGTAGTTGTTGCTACTGAACTTTCAACTCCTTTAATTCTGCTGGAGCCATTCTATAGGGTTGTTTTGAGAGTGGCAATGTGTATGATGCTAGTTCAATCGTAAACTCAATATCTCAATGTGGTCGCAATCCTATGGAAAGACATCCAAGTAATCCTATCCTATTCTTGTATATTCTGGTCTTTGCATTCATGTTTCTACAGTGTTGACCACATTCACCAACAATCCCACACATCCTTGTTGTAGCGTCATCCCATATTCCAACGCGAAAATGATTGGAATCTTTAGTCCCATTGTTGTTCCCTTGAATATAAAAGGCCCATCCCCGTCGGCCTCAAATTAGTGCTACACTTAGTCAACTGATCCATTCCGAGGTTAATATCAAAATCAGACATACTAAGCTCAATCAGATCTACATACATCTCCCAACCCTCTATTCTCATTGGCAAAGCTCTATTCCTCTTCCTATATATTACCACCTCGGTAACATGGTCCCAAATCCCTTAGCGTGCATATCATAAGGTCTATTAAATCTATCTACTATTCTCAAAGAACCAAATGAATGAGTGGCACCAGATCAATTAAAACATAATAATCAATTCCGGCAATAGACATATAACCTGAGAACACGAAAGTGCTTGCTTCTTCCTATGGCTAGGTGAGATCGAAGACACGTGCCGAAATCATCTTGTCATCCATTTTAGGTTGTTCCTTGACATCATCCTGGCTCATATGTGGATAGTGTGAATATGGGAAATTATCCCTTAAAGCATGTATCGATGAGTGTGCAAGGTGGTAGAAGAAACGGGTTTCACATAGCAAGGCCCGCATGTCTAAACCCTCAAAATATCAAAGTGCGCAAGGTCCATATGGGGGAGAAACTAGATAATGAAGCTTAACTTTCCTTAGGCATAACGCCTCCACACAAGGTATACGCCTAGAGAAGAGGGCCTCGCATAACGAGGCCCTATATGCCCAAGTGTCTCGTATTCCTAACAAGCCTTAAGCATAAGGCCTCCACACAAGGTTCGCGCCTAGAATATAGAACCTCTCATAACGAGGCCCAATATGCCCAAGTGTCTCGTATGCCCTACTAGCCTTAGGCTTAAGGCCTCTCATAAGGTTTGCACCTAGAGGGTCCACCCTGAGGGTCCACAAGAGGCACCATGTGTCATTACGAGCAACCCATGCCCCCTGAAGTAGGTGCCACCACCGAGGCATATCCTCACTGCGGCTTCTCACAAAATGTAAAGTCTAAAGCCTCCCGAGTATATGTACGAGTTGAACTAGAAAATGCCAAACAATTATTTGGTGCCAAGTCATAATCGATGAAGACAACAAAGTATGTCATTCATGATAACTCACAAGCTTTCCCACACTTAAAAAAATGCAAGGAAAGTTGGAGAAAAGATATATCTTGGGCATGTGGGAACAATCATCATGTACCAGGCATGCGTACGAGCATTAGATGTAAAACCCTCTAGAAGACAAAGCCTTGACTCTGACATCTGTATCAGAAAAGTAGTGGTGGTACGAATTAGTACAATGAGTCAAGGCACTACCTGAGCACCCCTGACCATGTACCACGGCCAACACCACAGTCTCCTGCCCCACTACGTCCTGCACCGCTACATCTTTCACCCCTACCCTGACAATGTACCTGCATACGTTCTTGTCCCCTAGGACCAAAATATATCAGGGGCCGTTAGAGGTCCACTATAAATAGATCTTCATCCCCTCATACTAGGGGGTTGAAAAATTCATTGTACACTCAAGGTATTGAGTAATATACGAGCATTTACTCCATTATTGTTGAAGACTTTTCTTCTTCAATTTTTTTCTAAATTCTATCTAAGTTCATAATTTTCTTATCGACCTTCGAGTTTTTCGACCTAACATCATTGATGAGTTCTCACCATCAATAGATAGTTTCTATTAATGTGATTTTCCTTGCCACAACTGTAGCATGCATTTTCCCGACATTCCCCTGAGTGGCGCTTCTTATATTTCTCGCATTCTAGATATCGTACCTATTCTTTATTCCATGTGCACTTATTTCCCTTATTATCCTTTGACCTCTTATCCTTACTTGATTGCTTCACATTGTCACTTCCTTTCCACTTCTTATCATTTGAGTTATAATTCTGGGAGGTGTTCCTTTTTGCCTCTCTTTTAGCAGCACCTTCTTTCCAAAAAATTTCCTCCATTTTCTCAATAGTGAGAGCCCTCTCCAACACCTAAGCGTATGTGTTGTTACCTCCTACTGACACAATCTCCACATCCAGAGCTATCACAAGTTTCAACCAACGAACAAAACAATCTACTCTTGCTGCATTATTTTGCATCAGGTCTGCCGTGAACTTGGCAAGTTTGTCAAACTTCAATACATACTCAATCCCGGTCATATTTCCATGGCTCATAGTGGTAAACTCATCCACTTTCGAAACTCGTACTGTAGAATTATACTACGTACATTATTGTCCCTTGGGACCACAATGTATCAGGGGCCATTAGTGCTCCACTATAAATAGATCTTCATCCCCTCAGACTAGGGGGTTGAAAAAGTCATTGTATACTGAGGCTATTAAGTAATATACAAGCATTTACTCCATTGTTGTTCAAGGCTTTTCTTCTTCAAGTTTTTTCTAAATTATTTCTAAGTTCATCATTTTCTTATCGACCTTCGAGTTTTTCCAACCTAACATCATTAAAGAGTTCCCACAGTCAACAGTTTGGCGGCGTTTATGGGAAGAACAAGTATCAAGCCAAGTTCTTCCATTGATTCTGACAAGGGAAAATGCCAAGGCGCTCAAGACACCTACAGGAATCACAAGATGTTGAGATCCACCTAGATGGAGACTAACTAAGAGCCACCACGAGGAACCCTCCACCACCTGAGAATAGAGGTATGCCAGAGGAACATCCAGCCCCTGGTGAGGAGAGGGAGGCATCATCCCCGGTTGTCCAGCCCAATGGATATCCTCCACTACCATCAGCCGCCCCCGTGGGTGGCCTGGGTATACACCCTCCTCCTCAACCACCAACTGCATTCTGGCAACCGAGATCCAGATCTCTCTACACGTAGGCCTGGCAAGTGTCCCCAAGTACATTTTGTGAGCTCCAACTCTCGAACCTGCTTTTATGAGGATGAGTTACGCGAGTTGCATAAGAAGAATCAAAGGCTGGAGACCACGCTAGAAAACATGCAGGAGGTGTTGAATGGCTTGCTGCAAGGGAAGTCAAGTATGCCTCTTCCAAGGCATAGGGAGAAGAAGCGTGGGAGAGAGGAGACCACCCTCAGCATGGTCGATAGGCGAACCCAACTTTCCACTAGCTATACTCCCTAGCCAAAATGTCAAGAAGGCCCTAGACCAATGAGGTACCCCTAAGAGCAAAGACGAAGGGCAGCACTCGTCATGGAAACGAAGTTGAAGTCAACTCTAAGGAATAGCCCCTTGACCTAAGAGAAAGGCTTAATTTGAGAAGGTCAGATGTAAGGACAACACCTCCTATGGCTCATCTGAAGGACATGGGGAAACGAAAGGGCAGCCCTTCTTACTTAAGGGACTCCTTGAAAAGAAAGAGACAGGAGCTAGAGACTGAGATGAGAAGCCTTTGGAGCAAAATAGTCACTGCTTCAGCACATTGTCAATGATCAGCTCGACTGCGAGTCACCTTTCACAAGAAAGATTCAAGTCGAACGACTCCCAACCAACTTCAAAGAGCCGCATATGATCCCTTATGAGGGCTCTACAGACCCTTAATACCACCTTGATGCCTTCAATGATTTAATGAAACTGAGAGGGGTCAACAGTAGAGCAAGGTGTCATTGTTTTGATGTCACACTAAAGGGAGCTTCGTACAAGTGGTTAAAGAGGCTAAGGCTAGGAAACATCAGGTCATTGCAACAATATTTTGATGAATTTCTCCATCAACACCATATAGTGCACGATTATGCCATGTTGGGCACCACCCTCACTAACATAAAACAAGATGAAGGTGAAAGTCTAAAAAACTATATCCACAGGTTCAACATGGAAGCGGCTAAGGTAGGAAGGCTGACTTAAGGAGAACTCAAGATAGCGATCACAGCTGGAGTGCGCCTAGGCAACAAGCTATGGAATAATATGCTCAAATGAGAGGTCAAAAACTTAGACGACTTCTACAAAAGAGCATAAAAGTACATTCTCGTCGAAGATGGTCATGAGAACCTTAAGGCGAGAAGAAGTGAACTCCTATCCAAGCCCATGAGGACTCAAATGGTGAAAAGAAGAAGAGAGAATATGAAGGGCCAAGGGACGACCAATAGAGAAAACACAAACACAAAGTTGAACCACGGAAAATGCCATACACCTTCTATAAAGACCTAACAGATATCGAGGAACATATCTTCCTCACAAATGAAAATTAGGTCCCCTTCAAGGGACCCCAGTAAGTATTGACAATACCACAAGGATATTCATCACATCACGGCGGAGTGTACATATTTGGAAGGGAAATAGAGGAAATCATACGCAAAAGGCACCTAGGCAGGTATCCAGAAGAGAGAACCCAAGACCAGAGGATAGGTAAGCCTCACCATGAGCCTAAGAACAAACCCCAAAGGTGCACGGAGAAGTAAGAACGGTCTTCGAAGGTCTAGGATTCAAAAGAGAATCGAGGAAAGGAAGAGACAGGTATGACATGGAATCTAGACAAAGTCCACCCCCATACACCATGAGCTTGGAGCAGTGACCCCCAAGGTGCTTTAAGAAGGAAAATGATTCGATAACATTTACGTAGGAAGATGAATGAGAGGTGCATTTCCCCCACAGCAAATCCCTGGTGTTGAACATCCAACTAGCCAATATGATAGTGCATTGGGTCCTCGTGGACAAGGGTAGTTTTGCAGATATCTTATATCACCCCACATTGGAATTGATGAGCTTGGGTGTCAGGAACTTAAAACCCTGTCATACCTTTTTATACGGATGCATTGGGACTAGTTACAACCCATAGGAACAATCAAGTTTGCCCTCACCATAGGGGAGGACCCCAGACAAACCACTGTCATGGAAAACTTTGTTGTAGAAGATTGCGCTTCAAATTTCAATGCAGTATTAGAGAGACCCTCCCTGAGAGAATTGAAAGCGGTGACCTCGATATATCACCTGTCTTTTATGTTCCCCACCCCAGGAGAATGAGGAGAAGCCAGGAGTGTTACAACACCTCCCTCAGGACAACTTCCAAATCACAGGAACCTATGGCAATGATGATCCATGAGAAACTAAACCTGCAAAAATTAGACCGCAAAGTCACTGAAAAAATCAAAACTCAAGACAATGAGAGAGAGGTAGATGAATTATGCCCTAAAAACCAGAAGTTACAGGAAATGGTGTAAAAAATGTTAGACGTGCTCAATTGCATGGCACAAGCAAAGTTCGATGTACCTTTTGCCAAGTATGTGAATGAAGAACAGGGAGAAAGGAAATGACCACTCCCATTGGCAGTGCATGGATCCAACCTTCAAGAAACAACTCCCCATGCTTAGAGCACAGCAAAAGTTCCATGTCAAAAATGCAACAAAGAAAGCGGGAGCCAGCGCATGGTGCGAACACCCCTATCGCCAGAAGGAGGTTAGTCAATGAGGAAAACAGACCCCAACACAAGGAAGTAATAGTGAAAGGAAAGAAAGTCCTCACAACTTCTCCCATAAAGGAGATTAGAACACAAGACGCACCCGCCATCGACCTTTTGAGTTCGTTAAGTGCGAGGAGGAAGGGGCTGGATACAACCATATAGGATCTTAGAAGCAAGATAGCAGTCGTGTAAAGAGAAAGGCTAAGAGCCAAGAAATCTAATAAAAAATTCTCAAATCCCAAGGGTGAAACCAGCAAGGCTCTCCCATCCCACCTCAAAGAAATGCACTTCAAAGAACCATGCATGATGCCTTACGAAAGGGAATCGTGCTGGTAACATCGTGCCTCCCATGGCTACGCGGCACCCACTGTGAACCTCGTTTATGTAAGGCAAGACGAAGGTGAAAGTTTGAGGAAGTATATTCAATGCTTCAATGTACAGGTGGGTAAAGTGGGAAGGTTGTCAAAGGACGATCTTAAAATGGCCATCACCGCAAGAATACATCCGAAGAGTGAAATGTGGGAAAGTATGCTCAAAAGGAAAATAAAAGACATAGGTGACTTTTACAAAAAAGCCCTAAAGTACATATGGGTGGAAGGTGACCGTGACCACTTGAGGACAGGTAGGTAGGGGCTATGCTTCAATCCACCCCTGCAAAACATCCACGAACACTCTAAGAAACTACAAAACACTGCAACATCCTCCATCAAATACCCACCAAATTCTGGCAGCTTTGACGTCGAACATTGCGGGGGCGACGAAACCTACAAGGTAACTTAATAAGTTCCCACCTAGGAGGGAATATCTGGTAAAGTTTTATGTGTAATATCATGAATCAAAGAGGTTTCCTAGTTAACCTCACAATGTAGTAGATTGAATATCGTCATGCGTGCACTTGTATTCTACTCGTTATCAATGAATGTGCTTTCTATCTTGCATATTATATTCCTTCCTCATACAAGTGCTTATATAAATCACATACACTTATTGTCAACAAAAATTGTCAAAGTGTATGTTAAGAATAGAATGTCCAAAGTGCTCAATAGAATAAATCTTTCCCACCACTTGGGGGGTAGGGTATACAGCAAAAAAGAAAGAAGAAAAAAACCTTCCAAGGCATTTCTTGAATTCATGAGGATTAACTACCCTTATGGATATCTAAGGAGCAAAAAGGTTCTACAAGGATAACCTTGCGATAATGGCTAATACCTCCACGATCTGTAAGGCCTCAACAAGGACATTCACCGAAAAGCCTAGAACCATCTCTTGGATTCATGAGGATTAACTACCCTTACGAATATCAAGGAAGTCAAAAGGTTCCACAAGGATAACCTCCTAAAAAAGGCTAATGCCCCCACGATGGGTAAGGCTTCAAGGAGAGTATCCACCAATAAGTCTAGAGCGGTCATCAAGTCGTCTAGCCAAAAAGGATCCTAAAAGAGATCCTTATAAAAATAGTACTATGCATAATGTCGAGAAGGAAGCTTCTAGCACAAAAGAACATGTGCGCGCAAAAATTATAAAAGGATGTCGAAAACCCAAAGGGTTAATATGTCCTTACAAAAGAAAATACAGTCAAGGTGCGCCAAAAATACTATCATCATCAAACCAAAGAAGACATAAGGATCTCATCATCAAAGAGGGACTTATCAAAGCCCCTTACGCATGATAACCAAAAGAAGATGATGGCTATTGCAGCATCCATCTTGTGAACTGCCTCAGCAAGCTGGCCCTTTAATTTGCTAACCCGTACAATCAACTCATCTTTCTCTAGCCTAGCCAAGGAAAGGTCCTTCATTGCCACCTCGAGTTCGAACTACAACCATTGCGTTGATGAAGAACTTCAGGCGAAAAAACGGTGACCCAAGATGGAAACCTAAGTAAAAACAATGAAATGAAACATAATGTCAATGATCAGGTGCTATTAAAACTGAAAGTCGTATAATAAGTGTCTTGAGACATAACTGCATAAAGGCTCGCATATAAGCCTCACCCAACGTACTGTCTGGAATGTCATACATAGACCCTCATTCGCCTTCAAGGATCTTCCCCATGTGATGGTTCATGGCCTCTCCATGCTGGGCTGCCAAAGGATGCCCTTGAGAAATGGAGGTATAGACTCGATGGGGCAAAGCGTGCACACTTGTTGATGCGTACCTAGAAAAAGAAGGGGAGCGAGAGGGACCTGATCCATCAATAGATGAATAGGAAGTAGAAGGACGTGGATACACCTCTTTGGGAAGTGAAGTACCTGAGGACATCTGTCACAAGTGTACCCCCAAAGGCAAAAGAGCATCATTAAAGGAAGGCAGGATGAAGTTCATCGTCATAAAAGAAGAAGTGGGAGGAGGAGCAATGAAGGCAAACTCGCCGCCTGTTGCCAAGGACGAGATATAGGAAGTGACATCATCAGTACATCCACCATTTGCAACCTACCCTTCCCTATTAGCCAAGGACCTTAAACATGAGTAATTCTTGGATTCAACCTCAACTTTGTCTTTTGTGTCCATCACATCTTCCTTGGATTAGCGGTAGTCTTAATCATTATCTACATCCTTCAGGTTAGAAGATTAGGATGAGATGAAGCACAAGGAAAGTGCTTGATCAGAAGACAACAACTTGGATGAATAGAGGTTGCCCTCAATAAAGAGAATACTAACATGCTTGTTTGGTGATAGCACCGCCAAGATCATTTCCATGCGGTTGAATACTGCAGGATGCAAGTCAGGGCCAATTACCCCTTCAAGACCATAAGACAAAAAAAAAGAACATAGTAATGCGAATCCAAGGACAAGAATAAAGACAAATAAAAATAAGGAAGAAAGTAAGGCGAATGCGGTCGAATGATGCGTACGAGCTTATTTTACTGGTTAAAATGAGTATGTTGTGTAGACACACTATCGGTGTAGAAAAAATCACTCTTCCATAAACCTTGGTGTAGATGGAACCTTTCACAAGAGGGTACCCTGTGAGGGCCATGACCTTTTGAAGCTGATTGAAGCTAGGAGTCGATGGGTTCGCCCTTAAGGTGAACAAATGATGGACCCCCTTCATTGAGGACCCACTCAAAAGCACTTGCTTATACAACACATATAGAGAACTCAACACAACCCATGAGTTGGGTGAAAACTTGAGGGGCGCGAGTTCAAAATAGTTGAGTATATTAACAAAGAAGGGATGGAGTGGCAAGGCCTTCCCAGACCTGATCACAGAATCGATAAATGGTACAATCCCCTCTGGCAGGCTGTATGCACTTTCGTCGTGAGTTGGAATAGTGTAGTTGATGTCTGATGAAAGTTGATGGGCCTTCCGGATGTTTGAAAGCGTAGTCTGGGTCATGGTAGACTCAATGTCCATAATCTAAAAAATTTCAAGGATCCTGCTTGGCATGTTTGATACCTAAATAGAAACAAGATGCGGTTTGTGAGCGACTGAGTTCATCAATTCCCTAGAAGGCTCCATGTGTGTCCCATGTCTACCCGCATACTGCTTAACTCTATAAAGTCTAGCCATGGATGAGGGAAGAAACAAACAAAATACCATGGCGAGAAACTCAAGTTCAAGTGGATCACTATCAGCACCCCCTGGGTCTCCGACGCCGTAGGGGGATGGAGGTTCAGGAGGCAAGTATTCTTATAGGCAAGCAATCTTTGCTATACAGTCCTAAAGGTTTAACTTTAGTTAGGCTACGTCTATCTCATGCCATGGGGAGAAACCTGAACCCTTGCCGCTAGTGACTCGAGTTCTATAATGCCCTGGATAACCAAGACCGTTACACTTTGTGTTTAAAATAGTGCTTAACTTGCTAAGCATGTCGTTTGAACTTAAACTTGCAATTAAGGACTAAGTCATGGTCAAGTATTAAAAGATTTAGTCAACAAAATGGTTATTTTTCATTAAAATATTAAGTTTGTACGCGGGATCCCAAAAATCAGTTTACAAAATTATAAAAGACAAATAGATTATAGCTTAGTCATCCTAAGCGGCAAAACAGGGTATAACCCTAGTTCCTCCCAAGCTATCCGAACCATGGCGATCAGACAGGCTGCATATCTACGCACCGCCCCTGAAGCTCTTCAACTCATGGCTGGTCCAGCTATCAACTCCCTTACCTGCACCACGTAGCCAAGGCCCAGCAAGAAAACTTAAACAACATGCACAACTAGGCAACAGTATAAAAGCAGTAAATATAATTCACCAGATTCAACTAACAATAGAATACATACAACGAACTCAATAGAAGTACTCAGCTTAATCAAAAGTATAAATCAATCTCATCAATCAATACAAATAGTTAAGTGTGAACCATGCTTCTGTTTATTGTATAATTTCCAGGCCTGGTGCCCTTAGGCCGAGTCCACTAGCTTTATGGCCGACCCCAGCACCCTTAGGCTGGGCTGTGTTCCGCACGCTTGCTATTGGCCTCCGGCACCCTTAGGCAGGCCTGTAAACAAATATAATCACAAATGTACAACGCATAGCAAGTAATCAATGGCAGCGCATACAAGCATGCCCAATCATATATTCTCAACTACAGATATGTTCATGTTCATAATATATTCATACAAGGGGTTTAAGCCCCAACCACAACTCGGGTGCAGTTTTCTTACCTTAGATCTTGGGAAGCAAGCGTATGATGGCCTTGAGCACGATCCTTAATCCCTGATCCCTTGCAGTAAAACCTAGTCAGAATGCGATAATGGATAACCATTAGATTCTAAATCATTTAAAAGATTTGGAATCAAATACTAGCCTCTAAGACCTCGATTTCTACTAAACCGGGTAGTAGAAATTGTCTCTAGCACTTAGGTTTAGATCCCCGAGCACCCCGAGCCTTAAGATAAACTTAAGCTAAAACTGCCTAGGTGGGCCGCAACCTGACCCTGAGGGTCGCGGCGCGCCTCCCTGCATCTAGAGGGAGGCGGGTCACAACTTGCCCCCTAAGGTCGTGGCGTGCCCTCATGTCAGCATCCCTTCCAGGGCCTTCTAGGGCACGCAGGCCATGGCGCCCATGAACTAGGTTGCAGCGCGCCCCCATGAACACAAAAATCCCTGGGTTTCCAACGTTTTTCCCCAACTCAAAGGCCTAGAATCTAACCTCCTTATACACCCAAACCATAACCAAACCTAAAAATCGAGTATAGAATCCACAATAAAACAACATAGTTATCATAATCACCCTAGAAACTAATCAATATCCTCAACAAAACCCAGATTCAGACCCAAAGTTTAAACCTCAATAAAACCTAAACCATGGCAGAATTCATCAAAAAAACAGGGTACAAACCTTACCTCCAATTGCAAACTATGCCCCTGAATAATCCTTCAGTGATCCTAGCTCCAGTTCCTCAGTCCCTAAGCTCCCCATCTTCAAATTCCGTTAGGTTTCTAGCTCCTTCTCCCCAAAACTTCTTAAAGGACCCCTAAGTCTCCCAAGGAAAGAGATAGAACGTGTTAGAGAGAGAGAGAGAAAAAATTTTGAGTGAAGCTTATCTGATTTGTTCAAGTTTCTACACAGTTCAAGTTGGTTGTGTCTAACATTATGGTAAAAAGACCACAATGCCCCCTTAGGCTTACCCTTACCCTTTAATAACCCCAGGGACAATATCGTCATTAGCCACATTTCTCGCTAATTCCTCGAGTAGTCATATAAATCCCCAATTAATACCGACTTGCCCATTTAATCACAAAATACTTACTCATTACTCAATAAACCCTAAAACATATTCTATGTTCCCAAAATACTCCTAAGCTCACCCCAAGCCGGGTATTTTTCCCCACTGTGACTATTCCACCAATCCACTCACTACGATCGCGTCGAAATGTATACTGCAAATATATCCACATAATAATGTGGTCTCAATCATTTACTCACATATAATCACATTTATGCCTGCAACGGACCAATATTACAAGTATGCCTTTATTATCATGAATGGTTCCACATGCATATTTAATACTCATAAACATGCATCTAAATATATTCATATCTTCATATATATCATGCATGCCACATAGTCACGCATTTAATTAGTTAATCACACATATATACAATTATGCCCTCCCGGCACGCTAATCAAGGCACTAAACCCTATTAGCATTTTTGGAACGTTACAAGTTCACTCTCAAGGCCCCATACCTTCTGCCTAAGGTCGGATATCTGCTGCAAGTAGAGCATTCACACAACCACATTTGCAGAGGGTTTGTGGGTATCGATTTCATAGTCGGACAATGACAACTCAATGGGTTCAACACCAAGAGGGACTTTAAAGGACGGTCCAGACGACATGGGCAAGCTAAGAGTCGACGAGTGTGTGTGCGGGGAAACAACCCTATTTATACAACATGAAAGGGGTGTTATTAAGGTAAGATAAGGTCCTATGTATACATGCCTAACACCCCATTTAACCGAGGAATTCTTAAGGAAAAGATAGATACGGACCTATGACCTCTACCCTCATATAAAAGATAAGAAAGAAATGCATGTGTCAACGGTGAAAGGAAGCATATTGTTGACCCTTGATTTAGTCAACGACATGGAGTCACGAAAAATGATAAGAATTATAGAACTAAATGTAAGAATTAAAATGACACAATGGTTTTATAGTGATTCAGTCCCAGAGATTGGTAATAACCTACATCCAATTAGTGTTTTTTATTGATGTAAACTCCAAAACCTGTGATCAGCGAACTAGGGTTCGCTAAGTTTCACAAGCTCTGAAGTTGAATACATAGATCGTATATGAAAGCACTTGTTCTCTCTGAATCCCATGAGTCTTATTTATAGGCTCAATGATATAATATGGGACTATGGGTCATCCTTAACTTGTGTTACAAGCATAACCAAATAGTAACAAAAATAATGATATTTACATATAAAAATTATCAAATATCTTGGAAATATCTAACTCATAATCGTCCCCGATCACTTGCCTCGGTCCTACGAACAGATCTGCTTGCATGTGTCTGCACATCTTCTTTTCCTGGTGCTCAGCATATTCCTTGCGCTTATCGAGCGGCTTTAATTTTCTCTCGATATACTGGTCGTTGGTCGACTAGGTCTTCATCATTAACCAGCCACGTGATATCCATGTCCCTCTTAGACGTGCCACGTCATCATGCAAATATTTTAGGGAAACATTTGCCCCCCAAATTTATTTTAATGCGATCAGCATTTAATAAACTTACTTGACCAGCAATCCTACTGACCTGTCACATCTGTCAGTACTTACTTTCTCAAAAAGGTAAGTAATCATTACCCTTCTAGTTTCCCAGACACGTGTTGATGGTTATAGAGATTTCCCATGCATCGAAACCCTATTCTCATCATTACTCACCATTAATTCCTCGAGCTGTATAAATATAATCCCATTCACTCCTTTTCATTTTTACCCAAACTTTCTCTCTCTTCAAGAACACTCCGAACTCTCTCAAGACTGTCAAGCTTTTCTCAGTGCAATCTGAAGCCTTTGGAGCAATTTCGAGCAATTTCTCCGTAACTTCTTCAACAATCTTCATTCCAAGTACGTTTTCGAGCAACCTTTTCAAATTTTGTAACAATTTACCTGCATTTTGGCTATGATTTACCATTTTCTCGTAACTAGTATACACTATTCTTGTCGAGTTGTTAAGGTAGATCGGGTTTAGGCAAAAAAAAACATATAGAAAAACTATAACAGAAGCTAGAATAGGTATTTTAGGCAATATAATGCATAAAACAATATTTAGACAGAGTATTTGGTTTGTTTACACTTACTTTGGGTCCAAAATCAAAATAAAAATTCAATTTTGGGTATTTTAGGAAAACTGGATTTTTCCCGCTGATTTTTAGAGTTGAAAAGTTTTTCTCATATTCACTTTTTGATCCATTTTTGCAACCTGTTCGCATGTTTATTATGTTTTTATCAGGATGTTGCTGGTCGTATAAAAGCTTAACTTTTATACATGAGCAGCGCTATCCTTACTTTTGTTTTTCTTCTTTCTCTATTGGTCGTAGTTTCTCACTTCCCCTTTGCACTTCTCAGATATTCATGCATGATCCCTGTGGAGGTGAGAGACCAATAGACAATGACCTGCTTCCTCTACTGTTCGAAGATCAGGAACAACCTTCTCTTCCTTTTCCAGAGCCTTTGACACCACCTCCAATTCATATGACCAACCTCCCTCAAAATCCTCCAAAGAAGCAACCAAACATGGGTCGTGTCAAACACATTACTCATAAGAAAGAAAAGACCACAAACTCAACTACCAATCATTCAGTTGCTAACACCGAGGGTCCTTCAAAAGACCCTCAACCATTGAATGTTGCACTACCAAAGATCCAACCTAAGGCCCGTCCACATGAAGGCCCCCAAGCATATGTACCCTGGTACATCACCCCTCCAAGTGTCATATCAACGAGGATGGTGGCAAAGTATCTCAAGAAGTATGGGCTTCCTAGGATTACTTTATATAAGCCTACACCCAACCAGAGGGAAAACATGCCCAGAGGCGCCTTTAGCACCTGGTCAAGATACCACACAGTAGCAGAGGTAATTTTTCCCTTGCACGACTTTTTTCGAGGGGTAGCAAATTATTTCAAGGTCGCCCCATTCCAAATAACTCCCAATGGATATAGATTACTTTCAACACTCTATATCTTGTATAATCATAAAAAGTGGCTTGTGCCTACCCATTATGAGATCAACAACTTGTTCGATCTTAATTCCAACCCCAAGCAAAGAAACATGAGGTTCTTCCATTTTTATCACCAGGAATCTGGTCTCACATTTATAAATCCAAATGTGGGAAAGTACTTCCTCACAACTGACCAGGTCACAGATAACATGGCCTTCACACAAGGAGGTAAACTCTTTAATCTTTGTTCGACATTCTTCTAGTCATTCTGTATCTTTTCCTTGTTCTTAGTCGATTTGCATTGTGCCTAGGTCCATGGTATCGACCAGAACCCACTCCATAGATGGAGATAAGGACTGCAGCCCTGGCTAGCATGACACATATAGATAAAAGAGTCAAGGATTTGTTCACAGAAAGTAATTTAGGGCTGGTTGGCCTTCTAGAGCCTCACCAAGAGGTGAGGGAATCAACTGTGGGGAGTGCCACTAGAGATGGCACTGAAGAAAAAGAAAACCCCGAATAGCCACAAGATGTGCGACAACCCCAAAGGTGTCGACCAATGGGAGTCACCATTCGAGAGCCCAACCCCAACACTTGACTAGCCAATATCCCTCCCCAACATGGGAGGGGAAAACAAAAATTCCATGACTATGTTGGTCCTATACTTGAATCCTCTGATGAGAATGGTATAGATTTTTCACTCTTACATACATTACCCATCCCTTATCATCTATTTGATAGGGACGGCAACATTAATTTTCCAACCAGTAGTTTTCGCTTTGACTTATTCGAGGTAGATAGTGAGTGTAGCAATAGTTCCTTAGATAACGTAGCGACCAATAAGTGTAGTTTTGGTATACTACTTAGAATTTCCTTTAATTTGTTTCCTTATCATGCAAAACTATTTCTTGACATGTCTACTTGTGTTTTTTTTTCTTGTAGTCATGCAAACCAACTATGTGTTCGACATTTATGCCTCTAGAGGCAAACTGGAGAGCTCGAAGAAATCAAGCAGGAAAAATTCTGGAGATGCCAGTGGGGAACCTTCGAGAGAAAAGGCTTGACCAGAAGACCCTATAGCTTCCATTCCTTCCAGAACAACTACCCTTCCTCCTCCTCCTCCTCGCACTGTGCCCTCCACCGACCAGGCGTGAGGATCTTTGGAGACCGAATTATTGAGCAATGCTTCTAGCTCAACAATTGATAAACTTCAGAAGATAGCACAGCATTGCCACAGCCAGAGGCCTTTGCTTTTCTCCTTTCACTGAGACCCAGTCAGGTCCTTGCTCGTGAGTTCAACGAAGTCCTCAGCATAAGTTCCATCTGTATTATATTTTAGTCGAACAACATTTCTTTTTATTAGCTCTGACAACTTCATCTATCAATTGTTCGCAGGGTCTTCTGACCGTGAACAACGGTTGGTACCGCACCAAGGAGGTTGACTCAAAGCATGCTGAGGGGATCAAGGCATGGGAGGCCAATGTCAAAGCGTTGGAGGCCAAGGTTAAGACAGCTGAAGATAAAGTTGTTATTTTGACTAAGAAGTTGAAGAAGATCCAAGAAGATCTGACTAGGGTTGTTGCTGCTAAGGAAAATTTCAGGGATGCCTCCGAAACCAACTTTAAAGAGGCAGCCAAGCTGCAAGAAGAACTGGAGGTGAGCATGAAGGAGGCCAACAGTCTAGAGGATCAAGTTAAGCTGCTTGAAGAGAAAAATGCCCAAAACTTGCAGAGGTTCTGAGGAGCCACCTTCAACTACTTTTACATGTTCTGGAATAAAATCAAGATGCGAACTTTGATTACCTTCCTGAGCAAGTAAAACAGGCTGAACTTGCCAAGTGCGCTGCTTGCCTGGAAGAGGAAACAAATCCCCCAGAATCTCCTGAAATTTTCTTGGCAACAGGCATTAATGGATCCAAAGAGGAAGCCGGAACCTCTGTTGATCAGCAACCTCAACAGTACCCCCCTTCAGCTACACAGTAATTATAAAAAAATTTGTAACTAGAACACCCGAACAGACTGTTCACGGTGTTAAGACAATTTGCTGCCTAAGGCAGTTTTGTTTACTTTTAATATTTTTAATTACATCTGAGCATCAATTGCTCCCGGTGTAAAGATATTTCATTTTTATATTACAATTTTTATTATAACATCTGCTCGTATGACCGAACCTAGCATAACACTTTATTATCTTACAAAATTAGCTAAAAATTTTGAAAAATACCCTAAGTGTCGTAGTATGCTTTCCTTTATTTTGCTCATGTGTTTACATATGTTTATAGTATGTTTTGCTTGCCATTGACCGATACCTGTTTGAACATTACTGCTCACGTAATTATAAATAATTAATGACAATATAGCAAAACAACACACTTAATGAGAAAATACTTGTAAAAAATACAATAATTGGCTGCGCACAATTCCTTTTATTTCTCATAAAAAATGGACAAAAATTCATGTCTGTACGAGTGATCAAAAATGGATCTTACACTTATAAGCAACCAGCCATCAAACTGGCCAGCCCTTGTTCAAAAACTTGTATAAAGTAAATTAATACAAATCAATTCTATAAAAAGAAATGTTCATTGGTAATACTTGCGCAGGTGTTCTCCATTCCAATAGCGAGGAACGAGATCTTAGTTTAAGCGAGCAAGTTCGTATGTCCCTGGTTAAAGAATTTTTTCAATTCGATATGGACCCTCCCAATTTGATCAAAGTACTCCAGCAGCCTGATCGCGTATGTTGAGAAAAAATCTTCTAAGTACCAAGTCTCCTACGTCAAACTTCCTTTCGCGTACTTTAGAATTAAAATATTGAGCGACATTTTGCTGGTAAGCTGCAACTCATAATTGGTCATGCTCGCGCCTTTCCTTAACCAAGTCCAAAGACTCCATTAATGATTGGTTATTCGTATTCTGGTTGTATGTTATCCTTCTATGCGAGGGTGGATCTAAATCAACTTGTAGCATGGCCTCATCCCATAGGATAAGGAAAATGGTGTATGGTCTATTGATGTTCTGTGTGATTCTCTATATGACCAGAGTACTTTAGGAAATTATTTTGGCCACGCTCCCTTTGCTTCTTCGAGCCTTTTCTTCAGTGTGTCCTTCAGAGATGTTTTTATAGCTTCTACTTGTTTGTTGGCTTGTAGATGGGCAACTGATGAAAAACTCTTTGTTATGCCATTCTGCTCGCAGAAATCGGTAAACAGGTCGCTGTCAAATTGTGTGCCATTATCTGATACAATCTTTTTCAGCAACCCATATTGGCATACAATGACTTTGACAACAAAATCCAGGACTTTCTTGGTCATGATTGTCGCGAGCGGTTTGACTTCAGCCCACTTCGTAAAGTATTCGACAGCTACTACGACGTACTTGACATTCCCTTTTCCTGTGGGCAAAGATCCAATCAGATCTATTCCCTAAACTGCGAATGGCCATGGGCTTTGCATCTGTTTAAGCTCATTTGGGGCTGCGCGGGGTATCTTAGATAATCTTTGACATTTTTCACACTTCTTAATAAATTCCATAGAATCCTTAATCATTGTAGGCCAGAAATATCTTTGTTGAAGAATCTTTTTTGACAAACTTTGCCCCCCAACCTGATCTCCAGAGAACCCTTCATGTACTTCTCGCATCAATTCCTTAGTTTTTTCCCTGGAAATACATCTCAATAAAGGAATTGAATATCCTCGTCTATATAGAATTCCATCAAACAAGATAAATCGAGCGGATTGCCTTTGTAGTGTCCTTACCTTATTCCTATCTGCAGGTAGCCATCCCTGTTCAAGATATTGAATCATGGGAGTCATCCATGTGTTGGACAGTTGTATTACTAGGGAGGATTCTTCTACTTGAATGAGAGGAGTTGTCAGACGTTTGACGGTAATATGCTCAAAGTGTCGCATCTTTGGCGCTCGCTAATTTGGCTAAGGCATTGACATTCGAGTTTTGGTCACGAGGTACTTGCTGGAGAGTATACTTCTTGAATTGTGCTAGCAAGTCTTTTCCCTTGTTTGGATACGCAACCATCTTATGACCCTTAGCATGATATTCTCCAATGATTTGATTAAAAACTAGGTGAGAATCCCTATATATCTCTAATGACTTTATATTCATATCCTTGGCTAGTCTCAATCCTGCGAACAATGCTTCATACTAGGCTTTGGAGGCAGTAAATTTGAATCTTATTGCACAGTGAAGCTGATGACCTTCGGGGGTAATTAAAATCAACTCTGCCCCCAAGTTGTGCTCATTAGATGACCCGTCTACGAACAGTCTCCAGGGGGAGTTTGGTCTTTACCTTCAGGTTATATAATCGACTCGCTGGTTGGGGAGTCCAGTGAATTCAGCTATGAAGTCTACTAAGGCTTGACCCTTTATGGCTGCTCAAGGTGCATAGGAAATTTCAAACTGCCCTAGCTCAACTGCCTATTTTAGTAGTCGACCAACGCTAGCTCAACTGCATGACTCATGGTCAGAAGGGAGGAAACAACCAACCAAAGCTAGTAGGAACTGCACCACAACTATATGCCCTCACCCAAGGTGATAAAGGAGTTGGGACCTCAGACATGGTGTCAGGTCAACTTCCTAAGGCTAATAACTCAGCATATGTATTGATGGACACTGGTACAACCTATTCTTTTATTGATGCACCTTATGTTGATAAGATAGATAGGAAGCTTGAGCCTATGGAAAATGATTGTGGTGAATCCTTACCTTTGGAGGAGGGTATGATGGTACGGTCTTGGGTTAAAGCCGTACCAGTCTGGGTAGTAGGTCGGGAGTTGACTGTGGACTTGCTAGTTTTAGATTTACATGAGTACGTTGTTATTTTTTATATGGATTGCCTAACCAAATATGGGGCAGTTGTGAATTGCAAACGAAGAAAGGTGACTTTTAACCCACCTGGGGAAGAATTGCTTGTGTTCCAAGGCACAACCCGCGAGAAGGATTTTGCTATAATCTCCACCTTGAAAGCTAGAAAATTACTGGACGATGGATGTATCGGCTACCTGGAGAACATAATAGACAATAATAAGGAGTCTAAGCTACAACCAACTGAGGTAGTAGTGGTGTGCAAATTTTCAGAAGTGCTTCCTAAGGATCTTCCAGGGATACCCCTAGACCGGGAAGTTGAGTTCGAAATTAAGTTAATTCCAAGAACCGTGCTTTTTTCAAGAGCACCGTACCGGATGGCACCGATGGAGCTCAAAGAATTGCAAGCGCAATTACAAGACTACCTGGATAAAGGATTTATACAACCAAGTCATTCTCCTTGAGGAGACCCAGTATTATTCATGAAAAAGAAAGATGACTCCATGAGAATGTGTATAGACTACCACGAACTCAACAAAGTGATGATCAAGAATCGATACCCATTGCCCAGAATTGATGATCTATTTGACCAACAGTAGGGATCAGTATTCTCGAAGATCGATTTGAGATTCGGATACCACCATTTGAAGGTCAAGGAATCAGATATTCCTAAGACCGCTTTCTGAACTTGATATGGCCACTACGAGTTCATGGTGATGTCCCTTGGACTTACCAATGTGCCTGCGCCATTCATGAAGCTTACGCTTAGGGTACTGAGTGAGTATCTGAACCAATTCGTGATCGTGTTTATAGAAAATATACTCATATACTCACGAAACCAGGAAGAACACACCAAGCACTGAAGCTGATATTACAACGATTACACAAGAAAAATCTGTACGCCAAATTCTCCAAATGCGAATTTTGGCTGACTCAAGTAAGTTTCCTAGGGCATGTGTTGTTAGGAGATAGAATTGCAGTCGATCTAGCCAAAATCAAAGCGGTAAAACAATGGAAGGCCCCGAAGAATGCACAAGAAGTTTGTAGTTTCTTGGGCCTGGCAGGGTATTATAGGCCCTTTGTGGAGGGTTTCTCCAAAATAGTGACGCCTATGACTGCACTGAGCTGAAAGAATGTCAAGTTTGAGTGGACAGACAAGTGCAAACAGAGCTTTCAAGAGTTAAAAACCTGATTAACAATCGCTCCAATGCTCACTATCCCGAAAGGCACAGAGGGTTATACCATTTATAGTGATGTATCAGGTCAGGGACTCGAACCCATATTAATGCAACACAGGAAGGTGATCACATATGCCTCCCGACAACTGAATTTTTTTTAGAAAAACTATTCAACTCATGACATGGAGTTAGCAACGGTAGTGTTCGCATTAAAAATCTGGAGACATTATCTGTTCTGTATGGATTCACTGTGACATATACACATACCATAAGAGTCTGAAAAAAAAATTCACCTAGAAAGAGTAAACATGAGACAACAGAGGTGGTTGGAATTGTTTAACGATAATGACTACGATATACTATACCACCTAGGCAAGGCTAATGGCTTATGTAATTTTGGTGAAGGAAATACCCCAAGAACTACAAATCGATATCTCCAAATTGGATTTGGAGATAGTAGTGGAAGGATTGGCAAAGTTATCTATGCAACCCACGATCATGGAAGTAATTTAAGGGGGACAACTCGCATGTTAAGTATGCATAAGTTGATACGCTAAGTATGCATGTTAAGTATGATGAAAAGATAAGTACGATATGTATTATATGCATGTTAAGTATGATATGCATGTTATGTACGATAAGTAGGTTATGAGTTAGGACCTTATGTTTATTACACTTGTTAAGTTGTTCTTACTAAGTGTTTTTCTTACCTAGTTGTTTCATGTTGTAGGTAAGCTCAAATGCAAAGTTGATCAATGAGCGCTGGACTTTATCTGGGAGGATGTACATGTGGACTAGCCTTTAGGGAATTTTATGTTTTGGGGACTAGAACCCATGTTGATAATTACGAATTTATTTTGGGCTTGTTGAAAGTTTTTAATTTATGACACTGTATTTCACTTTTAAGTATGTGCATACTTCTGAACTATTGCATGTTTTGAAAAAAAAAAAATTATATGGATTTTCGGTTACCTTATTTTTAGCAAATGGTTATGTTTTTCCACAAATTATGCTAAGAAATTTTAAGGGACGTTATCTTGATTAGCATCTAGGGTTTGTACTATTGAACTATTTCTATTATGGATTGTTGATTAAGAAAGTGTAAATCCATAAATTTCCTACAATCAAAATCTCTAATTTCTAATTACTTTCTTTTTTTATAGTGAGGAAATTGTGTTCATCTTCTACAACTTTCAAATCCTTGCTTCAAGATTTGGTTTGTGTTGAACACACAACCATGGGAGATCAAATAAAATTTTATTTGGATATGCTCTACAAGAATGTGGATATGAATTCTTAGTCATTATCAACGTAGGGTGATACAACTCAATGGGATTACATATTTAAGGAGAATGTTATCATCAAATTATTTTTTTTCTAAATGTGTAGATTTCAAGAATTTGAATTGAATGTGTTTGCTGACATATTTTGTGAGTTTATTGTTTATGTTAAGAGTACAATGGTGAATGTTAATGAACAGTTCTATGGCTATTGTTATACTTGTTTTGTTTGTAAAATTATTAATCATAATGTGAGATATGGTAATTATAAAATTATCCATAATGAGATTAGGGTTAAGGTAGTTAATGATGAGATCATTGCTCTTCTAAATGAATTTAATTGGGTTACTTTAATTGATGATGAGATTTTTGTGACCCTAATTAAATATAATGTATTCGATGAGGAATGCATTGTAACCCTAATAGAGAATAATGCATTCAATAAGGAATGTATGATAACTCTAAAGGATATTGATTTTGGTTAGGCATATAGTAATGAGACTAATGCAACCTTAAGAGAAGGTAAACATGTCAGTGCAATTAATGTTGAGATTATTGCAACCTTAAGTGAAGTTAATGCAATCCAAGGGAAGGTGCAAGGATGGTGGTATGATACTTGTGCCACCATGCAACCTATGATAAAACTATTTTCAAAACTTTTGAAAGTGCAAAGGTGGGACTTGAAATCCAAATGGGAAACGAAAAGATATCCAAGGTACTTGGAAAGGGCTGCATTGATGTGTTCTCCACTAATGGAAAGAAAGTGACCCAAATTAATGTTTTCTATGTTCAGGATATGACTAGAAATATTATAAGTGGAAGTTTATTGAGTAAACACGGTATTGAAATGGAGTTCGAATCCGATAAACTTATTTTGACTAAATTGGGCATTTTTGTTGGAATTGGTTATTCATGAGATGGGAAGATCAAACTATGTGATTAATTCTTGTTCTATTACTTTGTCGCATAATAAATTTTCTCATATAGGTTATAGCACAATTAAAAGAGTTATTATATGTAGATTGATTAATTGTGATGTGAATGAGCATGCACTACAAGAAAAAACAATATTCATAACACTTAAAAATTGGTAACCGGGATTATTGATAGCACTTTTGAAAATGCTAACGTAGCCCATGTTATTAAAAGTCCAGTCTTTTCTATAACAGTTTTTGAATGTTATGTTCGGTGTTATCTTAAACTATTCAATAACACATTTTTAGGTGCTATAATATTCAAATAATAACATTTAGATAGAGTTTTTGGTTATAAATTTGAAGTTTAATCTTGTACTTTTTTCATAACACTTTTCAACTGTTACATTTGATTATTTTGATAACATTTTTAGTTTGTTATATTATATAAACCATAACGATTTTTTACGCTTATAATATGTTTTTAAATCATAACATATAGTAATAAAATTTTAAATTTTATTTTGATAATTATACTTATATGGTTTTTTTTTTTAATTAAAAGATTTTCATTATTGTATTTTGATAAAAAAAAATTCAAAATTAATCATAAAATGTAATTCTCAATAGATTGATAAACCATAAGTATTACATTAAACAATAACTAATTCAAACCATGAATGTGTCTACTTCATGAGATATTAGTTCTAACTTAAGTTTGAAAGCATAACATAATAAAGTTTTATAATCTTGAACAATTTTTACTTCAAAAATGAAAAATAGAAACATTACAAGATACACAAAAGTAAACCATGCGTGAAACTTGCTCCATCCTTCAATTCATCATCCTTTGTGCACTTCTCTTTGTTGTGAGTCCATTTGTTTAGCTAAAAAAAAATTTAAATAAGTAATGCTTCAACTTAAAGTTATAGTAAACTAAAAGAGTACATAAAAAAAGTTAATTACCTAATTATAACTTTATCAGCTGGCCATGCAATTATACTACCTACAGCATCTTCTATAGTAGACATAATTGTTGAAGGCCTCCACAGAAATGCATCATTCTTTCTCACAAGATCTATCCCCACTTTCATAGCACTAGGCCCAAGAGGAACATGGTGAACCTCATCCTTTGGGTCACTTGAGATAAAATAACCTTCTGCAATAATTTCTCCAGATCCAATCCAATCTAATATTTTGCATTTTGAGCCAAATGTGTGGTTCTTGACACTCTAACAATATATCAATATAACAAATTCAGCAGTAGTAAATGATTTTATATTGAATATTATATGTTTTAGATTTTATCATTTTCATATAATTAGTATCATAATTACCTGAGTGGAATGAACATGAGAATTTGATTGAACATTGACATTTGATTGCTCCTCGCTTTGAGTAGATGTATTCTATTTACAAGTAAGATAGAAAGACATGAATTCAACATCAAAATTAAAAAAAATACAAAAGTAAAGACTAACCAAAAAATTAAACATGAATCTTAGTTATTATTGCAATTCAGCCACATGAAAATATAGTTTCAGCATCAAAATACTTACTTGATTTTTCATTATAGAAACAATGAGCTGCTCCATGTGTTGCATTTTGTCTTTCAAATCTTTGCATTAACCTTCTATCTTCATCAAATGGTCATCTCTTTCTGACACAATTTGCAACTTTGACCGAGTAACTCCTCTTCCGAAAGCTCTCATGTATGAATTTTTTTCAGGACCAACGACTTTTGTGAGGATGTCTTCATTAACACTTGTAGTTGAAGACATAGCAGGATCTTTCTTATATTCTTCAACCAAATCCTTAAAAAATAAATAGTATCAATAAATGTATTCAAACAAATGAGTAAGTTAAAACTAAAGTCACATGATTTTGAAAGGGCAAGGTGTATACAAAAGCTTCAGCCACTTCTGAATTTACTGGTTCGCCATTTTTCTTCTTATGTGCTTTGGTCCAAACATCAACTCTAGAAGGTGGTGTATTGGTTTCACTATGGTTCATCTATCAAAATAAGAAAATAAATTAAAAAAATATCTAAACCAAATTCTATAATAAAACAACTGTAAATATGTTTGGCTTTACCAATTCATCAATAAATCTTGCATAACCTTTGCGACTACAAGTGTGGGGTAGTTGCTTTGTCCGTATTTTTTTGAATTTCTCGCTTGTAGCCTAAGAATATAAAGTTAATAGAGACATTAAACTATAAATTTTAATCATAAATATATTTTGTTATAAGATGTTAAGAATAAAATACCTTAAACTCAGCACTATTTTTTTCCTTAACAAAACTTTTCCACTCATTCATAGATTTAATATTATCAGGCTTTAGTTTCAATCTTGCTTCTTCATTTGGTGCCTTTGTTATTTTAGTAACTAGCCTTGATTTCGAAGCTCTCCAAAGATCTGCCATACTTTTGAATATATAGTTCTTTTGCCAATCTTTGTCAACCTTATATCTTGCCTAGTAAAATTAATAATAGGTTAGTATTAATGTAAATGAATTTCAACAAATTTCATGTTCAATGCATAAAACCTGAGTATATATACCTGAATAGATTTCCATAAGACCTCTTTCATTCCTAGAGGAATCTTCCTCCAATCTTTTATTGTTACTGGTACAATTTCTCTAACAAGTGCACCCAAAAATGAAGACAAAGATATTGATGTTGCACCTATTGGTTGTCCCTTTGAGTTAAACTTAACTTCCAAACGACCATCACTGTCTATTGCAATAGACTTCATTTTACTAGGGCCTCTAGTTCTCTTTTGGGTAAAAGGTGCAACAACTTCTTCAGGTAGTTCTTGTTCGTCAGGAAAGTTTTCAACAATTGTGTCTAGCAAGTTTTCAACAATTGTTTCATTTGGGTTTTCTGGGATTTGTAGGCGTTGTGATTTTCTTGTGGCTGTTGGTGAGATGGCATGGTCATTTGAAGGACTAATTTCTACTTCAACCACTCTTTTAATAGATCCCCTAGTGGCTGTCATTGAAGCTAAGAATGGAGAAATTAGGTCATTAGTAGGTGG
Source organism: Humulus lupulus (assembly GCF_963169125.1). Taxonomy (NCBI): domain Eukaryota; kingdom Viridiplantae; phylum Streptophyta; class Magnoliopsida; order Rosales; family Cannabaceae; genus Humulus; species Humulus lupulus. The sequence goes on from NC_084793.1 coordinate 135,691,937, forward strand.
TCTCACTATTTTTTCAAGAGAGTCTATTGGTTGTTCAACCTCAAATAGATTTTTAAGAGATCTCCTTGTCACAGGGGAGATGGGTACTTCTTCTTCATCAGAAGAGTCATTTCTTACAATCATTCTACGTGTCTTTTTCTTTGGAGACACATCCTTAGTATATCTCTCTTCAACAACCTTATCCATTTCCAAATTTAGTCTAAAGCTCTTCCTCTTTTCATTGAGGAGTTTAACTAATTTTCCTGTAGGTATGTGTTTTGGTCTCTTTCCTTTTGTAGATGGAGGTGACATATCTTGTACTTGGCAAACTCTTTGACTAGTTTCTGATCAACCGTTTCTATAATTAGTAAGATTTTTGATTAGTTGCAAAAATCATATATAACAACATATTATCAATTATCACAAAAAAAACATATAATAAAAGTCAGAAAGAAAGAAATAAACAGTCATTCGTGGCATCAAAGACATATGTTTTCAAGAGTTCTTCGCTAAAAATACACAAATAAGAAACAACCAATTAATGAGCTAAAGTATAAACTGAAATTTCCATTGATTACAACTTTGAATGTCAAGTGCAACATCTTCTACAATTTACAAAAAACACAACAATAATCAAACTAATATACCCTCACAATCATCTCTAACATATTGTTCATCTTCCACTACATTATATAACCTAGATTCAGTAACTTCAGACATTACAGGCATGAATTCTTGCTCATCATAATTTTCCATGTCATAAAAACCTCTAGGGGGTGCCCTAATCACCACATACCAATTGGAAGAATCATGTTCTCTTGAGTAGAAGACTTGTTTAGCTTGTGAGGCTAAAATAAAAGGGTCTCTACCAACAGACCATTGACTTTGGTGTAGATTAACTAAAGTAAGACTATCCTCCACCCTAACACCGTTAGGGACATTTGCCCAATCACATTTGAAAATTGGAATCTGAACTATATAGTAATCTAACAAGATTATCTCCCTTATAACCCCATAGTATGAAACTAAATTAGGAACTTGAGATACATCTTTGGCACTAGATCTACACATAGTTGTAGCTTCAATTGAGACACCACTATTCTGTGTGGACTTCTCAATGTCATGTACATGGAATCTTTGACCATTGATAATATATCCAGTGTAAGAAGCAGCATGTTTTCTGGGTCCATATGCTAGCCATTTCAACAAATCAGTTTCATCACAAGTTGAGGAATGCATAGGAACCTATACAAATAATAGTATGACATTGTTAATTTTCTTAATGATATTTAAAACAACTGATATGAACCAGTTAGTTTTCATTAATTTGCCTTTTCCTTCATCCATGTTGAAAAAGTTTGTATATGTTTCTTCCAAAGTAATCCACTATTTCTCTCATATATTTTGTTTGTTTTTTTCAACTCCTCTAAGTGAATCCTAATTTATAGGACCAATGAGTTAGTATTACTACATTTTTAATATAAAAAATAATAATTTCTAATATCAGACACTTATTCTAGAAAAGGCTCCACAACAGATGTATTTAACAGAATGTATCGATGTGCAATTTCTAACAACTCATCTGTCAATATAATTTCTTTCCTCCTAGAAATTGGACGACCTTCAAGTATCACATCATTTGACCACTCTTTATTTCGACCTTCTTTTGTGTTTAGTTCAATTGAATGGTCAGTGAATTCATTACAAAAACTCACACACTCATCTGCAAGATAACACTCTGCAATACAACCTTCAGGCCTTGCTCGATTTCTGACATAATCTTTCAATATATTCATGCGTCTATTAATCATACAATTGCTCATCATTAATAGAATGTTCACATAAACTAATAAGAATAAACAAAACAATTAAGTCTTAGTGATTCACCTCTCAAATGGATACATCCATCGAAATTGGACTGGTCCACATAGTCGTGCTTCTCGTCCGATATGAACCACTAAGTGAATCATGACATCAAAAAATGATGGTGGAAAGAATCTCTCTAGTAAGCATAAAGTTTCAATAACATCATTTTCTAATGTCATTATGCTTTCTCTATCAAGAACACGTTGACATATTCGATTAAAGAACGTGCATAATCTTATTATAGCATCTCTTGGACCCAATGGCATCAATCCTTTTATGGCCACCAGTAGTAATTGTTGCATCAAAATGTGGCAATCGTGTGACTTAAGGCCCATGAACTTGCATTGTTCCATTGAAACACAATTTCGAATATTTGAGCTATATCCATCAGGTACTTTCAATGAGAACAACCTTTTACAAAATAATTCTTTCTCAAGCTTTGATAGTGTGTGTAAAGCTGCAGGAAGATAGGTTCTAGTCCCCTTCTCTTGTGGGTGTAATGCACTCCTAATACCCATATGTTGCAAATCCAAGCGAGCTTTTAGTCCATCTTTACTTTTTCCAGCAACATCTAGCAATGTATTACAGATGCTTTCACAAACATTTTTCTCTATGTGCATCACATCCAAATTGTGACGAACATACAATTCCTAAAAAAATTGCAAAAGAAATAACTAATGAAATTCCTCCAAAAACAATAATTTACACAAAAAAATTTTAGAGTAGTAAGAATGTGCTAACCTTCCAATAAGGTAACTGAAAAAATATGGATCGTTTTTTCCACATTTCTTTTGAATCATTTTGTTTCCTTTTCTTTGAAGTGGATTTTCCCCAAACATTCACAAAATCTTTAAGGTGTTCAGCAATTGTAGTCCCATTCATGATTCTTGGTGGATTTCCATGCTCAACTTCTCCATCAAACCAACTTCTTTTACTCCGAAATGGATGGTCTTCTTTAAGAAATTTCTGATGACCTCGATATGAAAACTTCCCACTATGTTTTAGCCACTCTGAATGAGTACCATAACCACATAGGGGACAACTAAAACATCCCTTATTTTTACAACCAGCAAGGTTCCCGTATGCTGGAAAATCTTGGATTGTCCACATCAAAATAGCCCGCAACTTGAAATTTGTATTGTCCAATGCATCATGAGCATCAACACCCTCATTCCATAATAATTTCAAGTCCTCTACAAGGGGTTCTAAGTATATATCAATATCATTCCAAGGCTGTTTAGGTCCTGGAATTAACATTGATAATAAAATATTCTCCTGTTTCATGCACAACCATGGGGGTAAGTTGTACATGACCAACAAAACAGGCCAAACACTATACTTAGAACTTAAATTACTAAATGGGTTAAATCCATCTGTGGAAAGGCCAAGTCTAATATTTCTCTCTTCATTTGAAAATGATGGCCATTTATCATTGACTAGCTCCCATGCTGCTGAATCCACTGGGTGACGCATTTTTCCATCGCAACTTTTATTGTTGTGATGCCATCTTAATTCCTTTGAAATTATTTTAGACATGAACATCCGTTTCAACCTAGGGATTATAGGAAAGTACCTCAAAACTTTTGCTGGGACACCATGTCGAACCTTTTTAGTCAGCTTATCTGACATCCAACGTGAAGTTCCACATGTTGGACATTCTTGCAAGTTTTCTTTATCTTTTCTAAACAAACAGCAATCATTAACACACGCATGAATCTTTTCATATCCTAAATCAAATAATCGAAGAAATTTTCGAACCTCATACATAGACTTGGGGATCATATTATCTAAAGGAAACATATCATTCAAAAGTCTTAACAATTCATCAAAACTTTTGTCAGACCATCCATTGGTAGTTTTAACCTTATACAATGCAACAATTGACGATAACTTAGTATATTTAGTGCATTGTGGATATAATGGAGTGTCTACATCTTCTATTTTTTCCATAAAAGTGTCATCATGACCTTCTAGATGACTTTCAAAATCACAACCATCAATATTTGTAGCCCTAAACAAGTTGTAAGAATCAAATGTTCCCATTGTCTCGACATCATCATCTCTTGATAATTCTTCCCCATGATGAAACCAGATTTTGTATGTTGGATCAATCCCATAAATGACTAAGTGTTCATACAAAATGTTAATACATTGGTGACTTAAGTTTCGACAAACTTTGCATGGACACAATAACTTTTCTGGATAACCAGCTAGCTTTTCTGACATTTCTACAAAATTCTTAGCGCCTTCTCTATACTCATCCGAGGCTCTATAATTCAAAGACAAGTTCATATTTATAATATATTAGTAACAAATACAATAAGTTACTAATTTTACTAAGCTAGCACTAATTAAATCCCTAATTCTTATTACCTATTGAAGCGTAGCCAATTTTTATCCAACATGATCACCAATTTAGTTGTCTTGTTCTAACCAACAAAAAGCAAAATTTTGATAAGTCTATGTAATGGTAAATACAAAATTGTATCAACCAAAATATACTATATGATTTGATTTTTAAAATTACTTGATTTTGAGTTCAGAAATGAATTTAAGCTGTTTATTTAGTCTTATTGCTAAACTTGAGATAATTCTGGCATTTCCAATCCTCATCTCAAAGAAATATTATATATATTTATATATATATATAAAGAGTATTGTCAGTTCAAGAATTTGATATCTATTTAAGTAATGCATAATTTCTTTTCTAAGCATTAGATGAAGATATAGTGGTTGATGTTTGTTACTTGTATGGTATTACAGGGAGAATTTTAGACTTGAGTAATGCAAACACAGCTGTTGATCAATATCATAGATGAGGGACCATATAAAAATAAATAAATAAATAAAAAGGTTGCTCAAATTTGTTGACATCTTGATTTTAATTTTGGACTTTAGCTGAGAAGACTTTGATACCATATTATGAGGTCAGTTTTGTTTTCCCTTAGACCATTCAGATTGTGTTGTTTTCTATATCAAATTCTAAATCTCTAAAAGTAAAAACAGATAAAAAAAAAAAGTAAAAAACATCAAAAGCCTCTGAAGTTTCCTATTGATCCTACTTTCTGGGTTGCCTTGCTTCTAGGCAACTAAGGGAAAGAAACAAAAAATGAACAAATAATTCCTGTTGTACACTAAGCCATATGGTCCTACACACCTAGATCACTCACTGATAGTAACTATTTTTTTTCTATGAATTATTTTTGTATTTAGTATTGTTAATATGATTCTTCTTACAAGTTTAGTTCAAGTTTAATTCATACGATATTTCTATTTTATGAACTAAGGGAGGGAAAACTATTAGAACACAGAACACTATTCCAATACTCATATTTGTGGCTTTGCAAAGGAGAAAAGTGAGGTATTTTATTTTTATTTTCTATATTTTTATGTTTGATATGCTATTTGTATTAAATTAATTGTTGTTGGAACTAAATCTGTTGATATGCTCTGTTTGTAAAATTAATTTTATTGGCTCTATTGTTCAGATAAACGTTTCTTAGGATTGGGATTCAGCTATTTTGTGTTCCTTTTTTGTTTAACTAGGAGTGTACGAGACTCTTGATCTAAGGGATGGAGGATAAGACTACCTTGGAAAAGGTGTGGTTAAGGTGAGGAACACTTTCCTAGTTTCACTGCATACTTAACTGTTCTATTTGATAGTTTTTTTTTTATGTGTATTTAATCTGCTCGTTTCTGTGGTACATGTAGGATGTTGAGAATGTGAATGCTATTATGGGTCCTTCTTTTATTGGAAAGGTTGGTTCAATTTGTTTCCATTTGATATGATTATTACCTCTTATTGTTGAACGCAATACATTGCAAAACTTGCTGGAAACAAAATCTTTGTTTTGATAAGTAAAGGTAGCCATGTTTTCCTATATCATATTTAAATGTGATTATTTGATTTTTATTTTTGCTGATTTTTCTACAATGTGATTAAATGTATTTTATTATTGTAATAACAAAGATGCAAAGTATAAAAGGAGTTGTTTTAAGCAGTTATGGATTATGGTTGTTTTTGCTTGCTGCTATTATTTTAATTTGATATTCATGTTATTTTTGTTTGTCTTTGTTATTTGTAATTAATAAAAACAGTTCAATATTACAAGTTTAGAATTCTACAATTTTACAACCGAGCCTAATTTGCTTTACTAGTCTTTGTTAATGTTTTTTATTTATGCGTATTTATTTTCAATAAATTGAGTAATGTTGTTTTCTAAATTGTAGATATTCCAACTAAAGTGAAGGCAACAACAAAGAAGAAGAAATACCAAGACAACCAGTTGATTGATGAATTCCAAACTTTTTAGTTCACTTTAAGATTTTTCAAGTTCACTTAGTATTTAGTTGATTGATGACTAAATCTGTCTGCCAGTTGTGTTTCATATTTGTAATTCACATTATCCGGATAAAGCTACATTTTATTGTAGAGCCAAGCTTTTAGCTTCTATTTGTGGGTTGATGGTTAAGGAGTTCAATGACTTTCCTTTCTTGTTTTATTGTCTTAGCTGGAAGGATTTAGTGTTCAACAATTATCAATTATCTTTTGAGTTTGCCTACTGTCCTTTTCTTCATTAAAAAAGTTTTGCTTTGTGCACAAAAAATGGAAGACTTTACTGTTAGTCACACTTCAACAGTTTCTCAACTGTTTCAACTTGATAGCTTAGGCAGCTGGGTGTGTTAAAATAAAGTTTATCAACTGTTATTTTTCTCTCTTGATATTTTATGACTAAAATAGAGATGCTAATGTCTTCGAATACCAGTTTAGAAGCTTTTAGGAGTTCTTATCACTGATTTTTTTTTATGGATCATGTCATCTCTGCTAGGTGTATGGTTTTTATGACGAGTGCCAGAGGAAGTATGGAAATGCTAATGCATGGCGGTATTGTACAGATGTTTTTGATTATTTGATGCTTTCAGCAATCATAGATGGCACTGTAAGGTTCTCTTGCTTTACACACACTCACACATGATGTCACATTCTAATATTTCCTGTTATTTATGCATAGTTTATACACGCACTTATCATATGTTATTTGGTTGCATAGATGCTTGGGTGCTTCAGTTATGTAATAATATATATTATTTTTCTCTCCAGGTACTTTGTGTTCATGGCGGTCTTTCTCCTGATATTCGAACAATTATTCTAATATATTTTTGAATTGCAAGAAGCTATTTCTATAATTATTCTAATATATTTCCCCACATGGGTTTCGATTCTACTTTCAAATTTCTATGGTTTTTGAAGTTTATTAGATATACATCACATAACTAACAAAAAATCAGAAAACATTCCAGCCATATTTATTAACCAACCATCAATCATTATCAATTCAAAATATTCAATCAACACACAAGTTTTCTTCCTTACCTCGCCGCAGCACACAAATTTCTCAGAACCTACTTCACTAATACACACAAGTTCTCAACCTTCCGTTATCACCGCAGCACACAATAATAATAATCTCATAACCTACTTCACTATGGATGAATATCTAAGATATTCAAACTCCTCTAACATTTGCAAAGTATTTTAACAAAAATAAAAGAAAACATACCTCTTGCAAACTGCTGCAAATAAAGTTCCCTCCAATTCTGAATTTCTGAAAGAGTTAAAGAAATTTAGAAACTTGTGTAGAGAACCCAATAAATCAAAAAGTCATGTCACAATTATCTCATATTGAAAGAACAACATGCTTATAAGATCAAAATAAAAATTACATGAACAAAGACATAGATATTATTTACATACTCAAATGATCATTGATTAAAAAATATAATAACCTCCTTTAGTTCAGCTCTTATTCTGTTTTTTTTTTTTTTTTTGAACAAAGAAAACTAAACCATCTTATAGATTTCAATGCTCAGAAACCACTGTCTCTGTGATCACTCATTCTATGATCTTTCGGATGTTGGTAGCTAAGTCAACAAATTATACATAGTAAACAAATTGACTATATCAAACAAATAATAAGCATATGAATTACATATGGAAGAGCATGTAAAATAAAAAGGTTAAAAAAAAGTATTATTTACCATTCACATAAGCATACATGATGGAGATAAATAAAAATATAGAATAAACAAATTATATAAATTTATGAATTAGTTTAAAAAAAATACCTTTAAATATAGAAAACTCAGATCTTGTAAAACCTCAGAGAAAGTCCTGATGCTTCAAATTTGAAAGTATTAGTGTTTAAAATTGTTATAGAATAATATGAAATGTAGATATTTGACAAAAAAAAATTGTCATGAGATGTGAATTGAAAACAGACTTATAATCCGCCTAACAACTTCTCTGATTTTATACCATTTCAATCAATATATTGACCAAAGCAAAAAAGAATTTATTGAAAACAATATAAAGGAGAGAAAAAACTAACATTAAGTATTCAGAGGTGCTTAAACACTAAATATGCAAACTATTAGAACACTGTAATAAAGGTTGTATTGTGAGAACTAACCCAGTACATAATGTCCTTTATTTATTTATTTTTTGAGTTTTTGCTTTACAGTGGCTCTTTTCATCTATTATTTATATATATATACATATATTTATTATTCCTACAATGCGAAAAAACATAAAGCTATACACTATTTCCTGAAATTTCCAATCACCTTAACCAATACATTGACTTCAAAAATTTCTCTAGGTATCACTACCAAACCATATTTTAGACTATGAGTGGCGTCATAATGTTCGAACTAGAGATAGAAAATAAATAAAATATTTATACCAGAGATAATAAAATATTTTAACATCTTTTTCTATTATTTTAGATAATTATTTATTTTAAACTATTAGATAATAATTTTTCTTAATTATTATATACAACTCAATCTTTCACATCAAAAGATAACCATTCTAACTTCTAAGTTTAATTAGTAATGAACATTGTTTAGCTAATGTTTATTATATTAGTTACACTAGATTCAGTCTCAATCATGACTGTTCTCTATTGGTATATATTAACAAAATGATCATTTTAAAGTTACCACTTTCAACGAACAGAAGTTGATTAATTCATTTTTTTATCCTGCAATTCCTTTTACATGATTGAGAGTTTGTTCCACTAATTACATAAAAAAAAAATTATATAAGTAATTAGTACTATGCCTTTGGGGCCTAACTTTGATTCATTTTGATCATTGACCCACTAGAGCTAAAATCAATCTCCTCAAAATTAATTTGGCAGATTCAAGAGACTTGAGAAAAGGCCCAAGAGCTACCATGCATAGATATGCACTCAATATATTAAGATCTATCTTTCAAAAATATATATATTAATTTTTTTTCTTTTTAAATAAAAGGTCAATTTGAATTCTATTTCAAGTAATAAATTGCAAACGACATTTTTATTTTGTTTTATCCATTTATGTGCAGAAAGAAAAGTTTTCTGTATAATTCAGTGCTTCCAAACACAGTAATATGACTGGCTTACTACTGATTAAGTATCTGAAATATGTCAGAAGGCAAAAATAATAAATCCTATCTCTGGTATTGATTCATGAGCCAAACAGAAACCAATTTCCACATATCTACAAATTTTAATCGGAGTAAATAATAGGACTTTCCAAAATAAAAGTCACACAATTAAATATCATACACAAGTTTTACATCCACTTACTCAAGAATTATGTGGAGGTGACTCTTAGTCTTTAAGGATCCAAGATATTTCACAATATTTTTGTGGTTCAAATTCTGCAAAAGAGAATAAGGTTTATTAGTCTCTGACCATTCACCTTCTTCCAAGGATGCTAGTTGTAGGATTCAACTCAAGTGAAAGAACATAACAATGAAGTGATAGCTATCCATGGTGTTTAACTAAAATGGAAGTCCTCAGTTTATATCTCAAAAATTTCATTGCTAAGCTGCAGGTTTTGGCATGCATCAACCAATCTTTCTTATTTGTGAGTTCAAAACTGCATAATTAATACACGCTACTTGATTCATACAAGCAAGATAACAGGACTAGTGTATATATGGAAACACGACAATTATGTATTAGAGGACTTAGGAATTTAAGTACATAAAGAAAAATTGAGTATAGTATTAGGTTAACAAAGTTCAGGTAAAACAGAATGTGATATGGCTGTGTGATAACAGTAGAAATTAGGGCCAGCAGATACTTATATCGAGCCCATTACCAACTAAACTATAGTGTGGATCTACACATAGACAATCCTTAACAAATAAGATGGTGACCGAGGCTGGACCACAGCCATCACTTTATAACTGAGTAGGAAACTAAATTTAACTTTGTAATGCTACAGTTCCTAAATCTCAGGAATATGCACAAGAATGCTAAATGTGCATCGCATAGGAAAAATAAGCTTACCAAAAATGCAGATATGACAGTTGTAACAGAAGCATCAATGAATCCCTCCCAAGTTTTTTTTGGAGATAATTTGATCAATGGGGTTCTTCCAAAAAAGAACCCAAAGAAATATGCAGCAATGTCGTTGATAACTATAAGTGTTGCTGGACTGGAAGAAGAAACATGCATGCATATTTGACAATGCATCAAGAAAGAGAAACAAGATTTGGAAAAAAATAAAAAAGAGTCTACATTGAAGACACATAAAGATCAAATTTGGGGAATAACAATCTTACATAAATAAGCTCAGCATTTCCATAAAATATTAAGCACGTAATTAGTGAACAAAAAATACAATATCAGGCAGGTCTGAGGAAAGAATTTATTACTTTTATAGCCTTCTAAAGATATTATACAAGACCCTTCACAGTTCTCATTTATAGAGGATATAAAAAAATGTAATAAGTACAACCATCGTGTAATTTCTTGATCATTATCGATACTAAGGATCCATGGGAAATCAGTACCTTCAGTAAATCTATCTCTTGCTGTAAAGTTACGTGGGCGTGAGGCAGAGAACTTGTGAGGCAGAGAAGCTCCACTCTGGAGCGTGACTTCGTGAGGCGGAGAAATAGCTCGACTCTGGAGCGAGTCTCCGTGAGGCAGAGATGAGTTGAGGGCGGAGAGACTTCGTGAGGGCGGTGAGGGCGATGAGGCAGAGAAGAGTTGAGGGCGGTGAGGGCGGTGAGTCTTCGTGAGGGAGGAGAGGGCTTCGTGAGTGAGAGATGGAGGCTGAGAGAAAGGGTAACTTAGAGAAAGGCTGAGAGAAAGGCTAAGAGAAAGGGAATTTGGCAGAAATTCATTTTGCCGCCTGAGTTTTTAGTCATATGGCGCAAAAATCAGACCGTGTGTTTTTAATCCCCACTATTCAGTTCCGTGTTTTTTAATCCCCCCATTTAATAATAGCACTTCTAAATATATGCTATTCTTTAATGTAATATATACTCAATATTGTTGTAGTGATGATAAATGTGAATTATGTGTTAAGTCTAAAATGGTTAAGAAACCTAATCCAAGTGTTGATAGATGTTTTGAAATTCTGTTTTTTATGATTACCAACTTAATTATTTAAATTAAATAATTAATTGTTGTACTGTTACATACATGTTTAAACGGACACAGAAACTGTTTGAATAGAAACCAGATATGCTTAAACAGTTTATCAACAGAAGATAAAAATGAACATAAAGTAAAGAACACACAAAATTTTACGTGGTATCAGGAATCTTTTCAAATTGCTACTAGTCCACGGGGCCACGCCCAGAGAATGAAATTTATTAGAAGAATATGTAAACAATTACAAAACCAAATTGACTTATACAAATAAAGACTCCCTCTTGAATTTGTCGCAACTGTTGTAATCTAAACTCCTAATCAAATTTCGGAAGTGCTAAGATCTTGAACTCCCTTCAAATCATAACACTTGCACTTTTCCTCCCGAAAAGTGACTCACGAGCAAGACTTCTCCCGAAGCTTGATGAACAATTTCCAAGTGTGTTCAACCTACACAATTAGCACAAAGAAAACAATACAGAAGTACACTGTAATAAACCACTAAGAACTTGCTGGACTCAAGTTCTTCACATAATAAAAACTCTCTCTAAAACTTGAAAAATATTTGGAAACTAATACACCAAGAGAGATCAGAAAAATCAACGACATAAGGATGTTTATATACCCTTTAGAATCCCTTTAGGTCATGGAAAACAAATCAAAAACCAATCACCCAATAAATGGAAAATCTTCCCAAAAATGAAAGTCAGAATCTGTTCAAACAGACTGGCAATCCATTCAAACAGATTCATTGAACCTGGACAATTTTAAAACCCAGTTTCCTTAAACAAATAAGGAAACAATATATACATTATCTCTGCAAGCTGTACACGGTTTTAGACAAACAAATCAGATCAAGAAATTAAAATAAATACAAATATGCCTCAAATAGCAAGACCTATATGCTATTAGACTTGGAGACTAATGTGATAATTGAATCAAGAGAATTAGAGCTCTTCGAGAACATGTTATATTGTGATAGAAACTCTCAAGAACCCACAAGTGTTGGAAAATCTCGTGAGGAGAAAGATCCAAAGGTTGATGAGCCACCTATATTGCCTTAGAGAAGCCAAGGGCTTAAAGAGTTTGGATCAAATGAGAAATACTCTCAAGTAGAGATACTCTGCTAAAAACTTGAAGAAGTCACATGGGAATTTCATATGATTCTTTAAGTTGAGGATGATCCCAAAACCTACCAAGAAGCAATGTCTTTGAGAGACTTTGCTTTTTGGAAGGAGGCAATAAATGATAAGATGGATTCAATTATGTCAAACCAAACATGGGAATTGGTAGACCTTCCACAAGGTTCAAAACCAATTAGGAGCAAGTGGGTATTTCAATGGAAATATCACACAGATGGAACAATACAAACCTTCAAGACTAAATTAGTAGCCAAAGGGTTTAAACAAAAGGAAGGAATCGACTACTTTGACACATATGTACCAGTTTCTAGGATAACCACTATAAGAGTATTATTTTCCTTATCATCAATAAATAACATTTATGTTCATCAAATGGATGTCAAAACGGTATTCCTAAATGGAGATCTCACTGGGGAGATCTATATGGAATAACTGAAAGGTTTTAAACTATGGGAAAATGAACATAAGTGTGCAAGCTTGTTAAGTCTTTATATGGACTAAAAAAAGCACTGAAACAATGGCAATAAAAGTCATAGTTTCGAAAGGGTTTAGACACTACAATGCAGAAAAGTGCTTATACTCTAAGTCTTGTGATGGTTATGTCATCTTAGTGTGTCTATATGTTGATGATATGTTGATTTAAGTTAAGGGTGTTCATAAAACTACCCACACAACACAAACCACCTACACCGCATCACACAGCACCGCAATTTGCAATTTAGAACCCTTTACGGTGCGGTGCGGTTTGCGGTTTTAAATTTTATAAATGCGGTTCAAACCACACCGCGCCGCATCATAATATATATTAACTTTTTTATATTATTTTTTCAATTTTACTACATTTCAAGTTAATGCATAAATATTTATATAGTATAATATAATATACACATTATCTAGAAAAAAAAATAATGTTTCATAGGACGCTAACACATATTTTACTTCAATCTAAATATATTCCTCCTTAATTAAAATAATATTTACTTTTATATTACATTTTTTCTTTGTTATTAGTTTGTTATATTTTTATTGTTTTGCTTAAAGTCTATTAGCTATTGTACATTTAATTATATTTGTTAAACACTCTATGGTTATGTAACGACCCCAAATTTCCTAATAAGGCTTAAGGGCCTTGATTAGTGTGCCGGGAGGGCATAATTGAGTTAAATGTGATTTGAGTGGGTTTATTAATGTAAATCCATAATTATATTATTAAAATGCTTGTATGATTATATTGATGTTAATGTGATATATATATATATGGTATTTGTGAGAACCACATTATTATGTGGGTAGGTTTGCAGAGCACGACTCGAGGCAATCCTAGGGCTAGATAGCAGGAAAAGTCACAACGGGGTTTAACAGTTGACTTTGGATAAGTCAGGGGAATTTTAGACTATCGGGTTATGAAAATAAATATATGGAGATATATTTAAGGTTAGGAAGTCTAGGCGGGAATATTGGGGAAATTTACCGTTTTGCCCTCGGGGATGTTTCCGGCACCCCGGGCCTCAGGATTGACTTAACAGGATAAGGGTAGACTAAATTAAAGGAAAATAGTAGAACACAAAATAAACTGACCCTTTATTCTCAGCCTTTTCTCTCTCTTTTCTCTGAAGGATAACACAAAGCTCACAGAAAAATCAAGTGAATTGAGCTGGGATTTCTGAGAATTGAAGGTGGGGTTTAGCAAATGAACTCAAGGATTATCCAAGGAACTTAATCAGGACTAAGGTAAGCATTGAATTCCCTTCTTTGTGGTTAGAAATTCTGAGTTTTGGCTGGGTATTGAGATAATTGTGATTTTGATGTTTAAGGGCAGAATTAAGGTGGAAAGCTTGGGAATTAACTTGAATTTTGCTTAGAGAAGTGGTTAAGCAGAAGAGGTAAGCTTCAATTTGTAAATTAGAGGTTTAAATTTGAGTTTTGCATGGCTGGTTGGGTGTTTTGAAGTTCTTGAGTTTCAGAAATTGAAAGTAGGATATCAATGAGTTTTAAGTTAGGTTTTCAGTTGAATTATGTTGTTAGAGTCATTCTAAAAGTGTTGGGATTAATTGGTTTTGAATTAGGAAGCTTTGGGATGATTTCGGGTAAGGTTTAGAGGTTGAAAATGGTGGAATTTCTGGGCACGAAGGGAAGGGTCGCGACTCTGTTCTAGAGCGTTGCAGCCCTAGGGTGCAAAGGAGCCAGAGAGGCTCGGCCAGCGGTAAGCACCGCGGCGCGTGTCTTCTTTCAGGGGTGGCCTTGGTTCTGTTTAGGGCAGGGCCGTGGCTAAGCTTCAAGGGTCGCAGCCCTTAGGTGTGTACTAGAACATTTAGGGTTTTAAAGCACGGAATCTAGCCTAGAGTGCTCGGGATCGATTTCACCACCGTGCTTGGTGGAATTCGATTTCCCAGAAGTTAGTTTTATACCCGAAAACCTATATTTGAATATTAATGAAACCCAATACCTTAGTTGTGATTAGGTGTTAAAGCTAGGGCTTGGGAAAGGATCGTGCTTGAGGGACGTCGCTTGTAATTAATAAACGAAGAAGTTAAAGGTAAGAAAACTGCACCCGATTGTGTATTTGTAACGGGACTAAGGGCTCCCTAATATGTATGCTTGAAAGAATGGTATTATGCCATGTAAATAGTAAACCAATGGCCTAAGCGTGCTAAGGTTAAACTAGCGCACAGGGCGCGGCTCAGCCACTGGTAGCCGAGGACAGCTTATTATGCACTGAGCTCGGTTTAAGCTGGCCGGAGTCAGTGGGTTAAACAGAGGGTGCGGCCTAAGTTTTCGGCCCTAATTATTGTTTAATTTGATTATTGGTGATGTGTACTTGTATCATTGATTCTGATTGCATGCTATAGAGTTAACATGAATGTTGAGTGGTTGAACATGCTTAAAGGGTTAATTGTTTTCTAATGTTGTAAGTGATGTGTATTATGTTTTCTTGCTGGGCCTTGGCTCACGGGTGCTGCGTGGTGCAGGTAAAGGCAAGGGCAAACTTGATCAGCCCTGATTTGGAGAGCTCTGCGAGCTAAATGTACATGGTCGGCTGCTCAGCCGCCACGGTTGAGAGGAAAGCAGGGACAAGAGGACTGGAAATGTTTATCTTGCGTTAGTATGGTCGATGATTGTCTATAACTTTTGTGATTTTGTAAATCAACTTTCAAACACTATTTCCTTTTTGGGATCCCTTATGTAAAACTGTTTAATTTTATAAAATGTATCTTCTGAGACCGAAACTTCTTTTAACCCTTGCACACTTATGATTAGTGACACAATTTAATTAAATGACTTGATTAGCAAGTCCTGCACCTTTGACCTTTACAAACACACAGTGTAGCGGTCTTGGCTATCCAGGACGTTACAACTTGGTATCAGAGCGTCCTAGGTTTAAGGGTTCCTGAAGACTGGCTGGACATGTACATTCCCTACTAGAGACAAGCTCGATTCAGGGTTTGGTAATGTGTATATGTGCTTATGTGTTTATATGCCTGGAATGAGTTATGAATATTATTATTTATTGGATTAATCGGAAGCATGAGATACTGATAGGGCCTGGCCCTTGACTGCTGTATGAGAATATTAAGGCATGCTTATTAGCATCGCATTGCATGTAAATGAATATCTGAATGATTAGCTGTATAATGTATACTAGTGAATGCTTTTATCTTAGCTTTCATATGATAATGTTGGAGCATGCTTATTAGCAGCAGGTGCATATGGATGAATGCCTATATTGTGAATGTTTGCGATTGGTTATGTTACTCTGATGGGTTTTGGGAGAAGCTTTTGCCCTATCATCATGGTCTAATTACTGAGTCATTCATTGCAGATTGACTTAGATAGTTATGCGTCCAAGAAAATCTACGCGACTAGCCGACACTAGGTCTGGGGCTGGGGGTGATGACCAGGGCCAAAATCCTTCGCCAGTCCCTGAGAACTGGCAGCAATTGATGGTAGATATGCAGGCTCAATTACAAAGCCAGGATGAACAGATTTTCTTACTACGACAGCAGGATCGATCGTGGAGTGCTGCCCCTATAGTACCACCTGCAGTGGTACCAGTTATGCAGTCAGGAGAGATTGGGAACAGATGGGAACCGTTGTATGAGTAGTTCAGGAAGCAGCAGCCCCCGATCTTTGAGGGTGGACCTGATCCATTGAAAGCCGAGCAATGGCTAACCATGATTACTACAATCTTGGATTTCATGAGAGAAGAGGGGCATGATAGAGTGGCCTGCGCCACTTATATGTTGAGAGAGGATGCCCGCATCTGGTGGGAAGTGGCATCGCAGACCAGGGATGTTACTGCTTTGAGTTGGGAAGGTTTCAGAGACTTGTTCAGTCAGAAATACTACAATGTTGCCATCAGGGCAGCAAAAGTTAATGAGTTCATGGGTTTGGTGCAGGGCAATATGACTGTTACAGAATATGCCCTGAAATTTGATAGACTTGTGAAGTTTGCACCAGACCTTGTGCCTACTGATGCAGCTAGGTAGGATAGATTCATTAGAGGGCTGAATGCTATGATAGCCCAAGATGTCAGGATTACAACGGTACGTGGAGGAACAACTTATGCCTAGGCCGTTGAGAAGGCTCTTACCGCTGAGGAAGCGGAGAACAAGATTTGGAGGGAAAGTGCGATGAGGCGCGAAGGCTGTAGAATGGTACGTCCTTCTTCAGGGATAGGTAGGGGCGGAGGCCCCAGTGACCTCAAGAGAAAGGCTCCTGACACTTCTACTGCTCCTGGTTCTGATAGGAGGGGTCGGGGTGGTCAGGGTGGCCGTCAGGGTGGCGATGAGGCATGGCAGACCTATCCAGAGTGTCCGAGGTGTAGAAGGCATCACTTGGGTGAATGTCGAGCCAAAGCTGGTTTTGTGTGTGGAACAGTGGGGCATCTCAGAAAGGACTGCCCAACAGTGAAGAAAGGTGAAGCAGGGAAAGCAGATAGCTTGACTCCAACTCAAGTATTCACTTTGACGCAGGCTGAGGCCGAGGCTAGTCCCTTGGTAGTGACAGGTCAGCTCTCTAGCCCTGGCACTCCTTTTACTATTTTGATAGACTCTGGTGCTACACACTCGTTTGTTTCTGATAAGGTGATTGATGGATTGTGTAGACCTAGTGAGTATTGTACTTCAGGGTTTGGGACTATTTTTCCTACAGGGGAACTGGTAGTATCTAGGAGGTGGATTAGGGCACTGCCAGTGATAGTTGACAGTAGAGAGTTGTCGGTAGATTTAATTGAGTTGAGTATGGAAGATTTTGATATGATTCTAGGGATGGATTGGTTGGTTAGGTATGGGGCTACCATAGACTGTAGGAAGAAGATGGTGACTTTTGAGCCTGAGGGTGAGGACCCATTTGTATTTGTGGGTACGGTATGTGGACCCCGCGTACCCATAATATCTGCATTGAGAGCCAGAGATTTGTTACAGGGTGGATGCATAGGCTTTCTGGCTAGTGTAGTTGATACCACCAGAGTACTGCTAGCAGGGCCGAAAGATACTAGACTGGTTTGTGAGTTTTTAGATGTTTTTCCTGAGGACTTACCAGGATTGCCGCCGCACAGGGAGGTTCAATTCGTCATTGAGTTGGCACCGGGGACAGAGCCAGTATCAAAGGCACCATACAGGATGGCACCAGTAGAATTGAAAGAGTTAAAGATACAGCTGGAGGAACTTCTGGATTTAGGGTTTATCAGACCAAGCTATTCACCATGGGGTGCTCCAGTTTTATTTGTGAAGAAGAAGGACAGGACATTGAGGATGTGTATAAACTACCGGGAATTGAACAAGCTAACCATCAAGAATAAGTATCCCCTACCAAGGATTGATGACTTGTTCGATCAGCTATAGGGTAAGACGGTATTCTCGAAGATTGATCTTCGATCTGGTTATCACCAGCTGAAGATCAAGGACAAGGATATTACGAAGATGGCCTTCCGAACGAGGTATGGGCACTATGAGTTTTTGGTCATGTCTTTTGGTTTGACCAATGCCCCAGCAGCCTTCATGGACCTAATGAACAGGGTGTTCAAGGATTTTCTGGATCATTTCATTATCATTTTCATCGACGACATTCTAGTGTACTCCATTTCAGAGGCAGAACACGAGTTTCATCTCCGGCAGGTTTTGCAGAGGTTGAGGGAGCACCGGTTGTATGCCAAATTTAAGAAGTGTGAGTTTTGGCTATCAGAAGTGACATTCCTTGGACATATTGTTAGCGCTGATGGAATTAAAGTGGATCCATCAAAGGAGGAAGCAGCCAGAGATTGGCCGAGGCCAAGGAACGCCTCGGAGGTGCAGAGTTTTCTTGGTCTAGCGGGTTACTACAGACGGTTTGTGGAAGGATTCTCCAAGATTTCTTCACCAATGACGAAACTAACAAGAAAGAATCAGAAGTTTATCTGGACAGATAACTGTGAGGATAGTTTCCAATAGTTGAAGAGACGACTAATTTTTGCGCCTGTGTTAAGTCTTCCTTCGGAGGAAGGAAAGTTTGTAGTTTACTGTGACGCATCGAGGATGGGCTTAGGCTGCATGCTGATGCAGAATGGGAAAGTTATAGCTTATGTGTCGCGACAGTTGAAGGAGTATGAACAGCGGTATCCTACTCTTGATTTGGAACTGGCGGCAGTGGTTTTCGCATTGAAGGTTTGGCGGGATTACTTGTATGGGGAGAAGTGTGAGATATACACTGACCATAAAAGTTTGAAATACTTCTTTACTCAGAAAGATTTGAACATGAGACAGAGGCGCTGGTTGGAACTGGTTAAGGATAATGACTATGATATATTTTACCACCCAGAGAAAGCCAATGTGGTGGCAGATGCATTGAGTAGGAGGGTTCAAGGACAATTGTATAGTTCCATCCAGATCTCGAGAAGATTAGCTGATGAAATGGTTAGAGCAGGGATAGAATTGGTGGTAGGCCGGTTGGCTAATATTATTCTGCAGTCGACCCTGTTAGAACGGATTAGAGAAGGACAGTTGGTAGACGCTCAGTTACAGGAGGTTAAAGAGAATGTCTTAGCGGGAGTAGCTAAGGACTATTCTATTTCTGAGGTTGGGTCACTTCGGTATCAGGGGCAGATTTGTGTGCCAGATGATGCAGGGATCAAACATGAAATACTAGATGAGTCTCACACTACGCCATACTCGCTTCATCCGGGTACCACAAAAATGTATCAGGATCTACGAACATTATACTGGTGGCCCAGGATGAAGAAGGATATGGTTGAATATGTGGCCAAATGTTTGACGTGTCAGCAAGTGAAGGCTGAACATCAGCGACCAGCAGGATTGCTACAGCCTCCGGGCATTCTAGAGTGGAAGTGGGAGGATATTACAATGGATTTCGTGGGAGGTTTGCCCAGAACAGTTGGGCTTCATGACTCGGTGTGGGTGACAGTGGATAGATACACCAAGTCAGCTCATTTCCTTCTAGTAAAGTCGACCTACACTGTAGATCAGTATGCAGAATTGTATGTGAGGGAGATCGTTCGTCTCCATGGGGTTCCTAAATCTATTGTGTCAGATAGGGATCCTATTTTTACCTCCAAGTTTTGGGGGAGCCTGCAGAAGGCTATGGGGACTCAATTGAAGTTTAGTACAGCTTTTCATCCTCAGACTGATGGACAGTCTGAGAGGACGATTTAGGTGTTGGAGGACATGCTTAGACCGTGTGTGATTGATTTTGAGGGATCTTGGAGCAAGTATCTACCATTGATTGAGTTCTCGTATAATAACAGTTATCAATCTACAATTGGAATAGCTCCTTATGAAATGTTACATGGAAGAAAGTGTAGATCACCCATTCATTGGGATGAGATGGGTGAGAAGAAGTACTTAGGGCCAGATATGGTTCGGAAAACCAACAAGGCTATTGAAAAGATCCAAGCTAGGATGCTCGCCTCACAGAGCAGACAAAAGAGCTATGATGATCCTAGGCGTAGACATGTGGAGTTCCAGGTTGGGGACCATGTGTTTCTGCGAGTTTCACCACTGCGAGGGGTGAGAAGATTTGGAGTAAAGTGCAAGTTAAGCCCTCGGTTTGTTGGACTTTTCGAGATCCTAGAGAGAGTTGGATAGGTGGCTTATAGGTTGTCCTTGCCACCGTCACTGTCAGGAGTTCATGATGTATTCCATGTCTCCATGTTGCGGAAATATGTTCCTGATACAACACATGTGCTGAAGTATGAGGACTTAGAGCTACAGACAAACTTGTCCTATGAAGAACGACCAGTTCAGATTTTGGATCGGAAGGATAAAGTTTTACGGAATAAGATAATTTCGTTAGTTAAAGTGTTGTGGAGAAATAGCAAGGTCAAGGAGGCAACCTGGGAGCTCGAATCAGCAATGCGAGATCGGTATCCTGAGTTATTCAGGTAAATTTCGATGACGAAATTCCCATTAGGAGGGGATAATTGTAACGACCCGAAATTTGCTAATAAGGCTTAAGGGCCTTGATTAGTGTGCCGGGAGGGCATAATTGAGTTAAATGTGATTTAAGTGGGTTTATTGATTTAAATGCATAATTATATGATTAAAATTCTTGTACAATTATATTGATGTTAATGTGATATATATATGGTATATGTAAGAACCACATTATTATGTGGGTAGGTTTGCAGAGCACGGCTCGAGGCGATCCTAGGGCTAGATAGCGGGAAAAGTCACAACGGGGTTTAACAGTTGACTTTGGATAATTCAGGGGAATTTTAGACTATTGGGTTATGAAAATAAATATATGGAGATATATTTAAGGTTAGAAAGTCTAGGCATGAATATTGGGGAAATTTACCGTTTTTCCCTCGGGGACGTTTCCGGCACCCTGAGCCTCGAGATTGACTTAACGGGATAAGGGTAGACTAAATTAAAGGAAAACAGTAGAACACAAAATAAACCGACCCTTTATTCTCAGCCTTTTCTCTCTCTTTTCTCTCAAGGAAAACACAAAGCTCAGAGAAAAATCAAGTGAATTAAGCTGGGATTTCTGAGAATTGAAGGTGGGGTTTAGCAAATGAACTCAAGGATTATCCAAGGAACTTAATCAGGACTAAGGTAAGCATTGAATTCCCTTCTTTGTGGTTAGAAATTCTGAGTTTTGGCTGGGTATTGAGATAATTGTGATTTTGATGTTTAAGGGCAGAATTAAGGTGGAAAGCTTGGGAATTAACTTGGATTTTGCTTAGAGAAGTGGTTAACCAGAAGAGGTAAGCTTCAATTTGTAAATTAGAGGTTTAAATTCGAGTTTTGCATGGCTGGTTGGGGGTTTTGAAGTTCTTGAGTTTCAGAAATTGAAAGTAGGATTTCAATGAGTTTTAAGTTAGGTTTTCAGTTGAATTATGTTGTTAGAGTCATTCTAATGGTGTTGGGATTAATTAGTTTTGAATTAGGAAGCTTTGGGATGATTTTGGGTAAGGTTTAGAGGTTAAAAATGGTGGAATTTCTGGGCATGAAGGGAAGGGTCGCGGCTCTGTTCTAGAGTGTTACGGCCCTAGGGTGCAAAGGTGCCAGGGAGGTCGGCCAAAGGTAAGCGCTGCGTTGCCCAAAGGAAGGGCCGCGGCGCGTTTCTTCTTTCAGGGGTGGCCTTGGTTCTGTTTAGGGCAGGGCCGTGGCTAAGCTTCAAGGGTCGCAGCCCTTAGGTGTGTACTAGAACATTTAGGGTTTTAAAGCACGGAATCTAGCCTAGAGTGCTCGGGATCGATTTCACCACCGTGCTTGGTGGAATTCGATTTCTGGGAAGTTAGTTTTATACCCGAAAACCTATATTTGAATATTAATGAAACCCAATACCTTGGTTATGATTAGGTGTTAAAGCTAGGGCTCGGGAAAGGATCGTGCTTGAGGGACATCGCTTGTAATTAATAAACGAAGAAGTTAAAGGTAAGAAAACTGCACCCGGTTGTGTATTTGGAACAGGACTAAGGGCTCCCTAATATGTATGCTTGAAAAAATGGTATTATGCCATGTAAATAGTAAACCAACGGCCTAAGCGTGGTAAGGTTAAACTAGCGCACAAGGCGCGGCTCGGCCACTGGTAGCCGAGGATAGCTTATTATGCACTGAGCTCGGTTTAAGCGGGCCGGAGTCAGTGGGTTAAATAGAGGGTGCGGCCTAAGTTGTCGGCCCTAATTATTGTGTAATTTGATTATTAGTGATGTCCACTTGTATCTTGGATTCTGATTACATGCTATAGAGTTAACATGAATGTTGAGTGGTTAAACATGCTTAGAGGGTTAATTGTTTTCTAATACTTTATGTGATGTGTATTATGTTTTCTTGCTGGGCCTTTGCTCACAGGTGCTGTGTGGTGCAGGTAAAGGCAAGGGAAAACTTGATCAGCCCTGATTTGGAGAGCTCTGCGAGCTAAATGTACATGGTCGGCTGCTCAGCCGCCACGGTTGAGAGGAAAGAAAGGATGAGAGGACCGGAAATGTTTATCTTGCCTTAGTATGGCCGATGATTGTCTAGAAATTTTTTGATTTTGTAAATCAACTTTCAAACACTATTTCCTTGTTGGGATCCCTTATGTAAAACTGTTTAATTTTATAAAATGTATCTTTTGAGACCGAAACTTCTTTTAACCCTAGCACACTTATGATTAGTGACACAATTTAATTAAATGACTTGATTAGCAAGTCCTGCACCTTTGACCTTTACAAGCACACAGTGTAGCGGTCTTGGCTATCCAAGAAGTTACAGGTTATGAGATTTATTATGAATATTTCTTAATTATAATATTTAATTGTTAAATTATTTGGCGATGGGTATAAACCGCCCACACAGCACCGCACCACACTGCATTTTTGCAAGGCGGTTTATGCGGTTTGAGGTCTATGCAGTGCGGGTTGCGTTTTGGAAAATTGTTCAAACCGCATATGCAGTGCAGTCCAAAAAAATTAGAGAAAAACCGCACCACCCGTACCATAAACATCCCTAATTTAAGTAATTAGATGAAAGGCATAATAGAAACTAAGAGCTTTTTATCTTCCACTTTCAAGATGAAGGACCTTGGAGAGGTTGATACCATATTGGGTATAAAAGTGAGAAAAAATTGTGGAGTTTACACCTTTAGTCAAGCTCACTATGCCGAGAAAGTGCTTGACAAGTTTAGTCATCTCAAAATCAAAGAGGCAAATACACCATTTGATTCAAGCATAAAGCTTGAAAAGAACAATGGTAGAACGGTTAGTAAACTTAGTAGGTTTACTAACAATCCATGTATCAAACATTGGAAGGCAAGTGAGAGAGTTCTAGGGTACCTAGAGAGGACCATGAAACTAAGCCTCCAATATTCAAAGTTTCTAAGATACTTTAGGGATATTCTGATGCAATTTGGATATCGAGTGTAGGAGATAATCTCTCTACAACTGGTTAAGTGTTTATACTCGGAGGAGGAGTGGTTTCTTCAGGTTCAAAGAAACAAACATGTATTTTACACTCAACCATGGAGGTCAAGTTTATAGCTCTAGCAGCAACTGACAAAGTGGTCGAGTGGCTTAGAGATCTCATGTTGGATATCTCAATTACCACGGATGAGGTATCAATGATCTCGATATTTTGTGATAGTCAAGTCACATTAGTTAGAGCTTATAATCTCATATATAATGGAAAGTCTAGACATATAAGTCTAAGACATGAGTATGTGAGACAATTGATTGAAGATGGAATCATGTCAAGCTCATATGTTAAGACAAGTGAGAACTTAGCGGATTTATTTACAAAACCTCTTGTGAAGAGGTTAGTAAGTTCCACTTCAAAAGGGATGGGATGTAAACTCCTAGAATCATATATTCATCAATGATGGCAACCCAACTCCAAACTTGTATACATCAAGGGCAAGAGTTCACTGGGTAAGAACAAGTCATTGAGTGAATAATTTCAACACTAACATAATCGTGAGTTCCATCCAAGGATGGTTAGTGTTGGTTGCTACCAAGTGTGGGTTAAGCTTAGGACTTTTAATGAAGTCCAGATGTGTGCAACAAGCATCTCTAAAGGTAGAAAAGATGTTGTAAGAACTTCACCTATGTTAACTTAGAGGTGGTGCTGCCTCTCATGGGAGTTGGTGTTTCTCCCCAGAAAGTTTATGAAATGGATGAGCGCAAGGCCATGAAAAGTTCTAAGTGCGCATAGAGGGAAAATGAATGGTAAAGTGGAGGTGTGTGAGGTGTTACTGGGTCTATCATTAAGGAGTACTTGGTTAAATCTTCAAGACACTAATGACTATGATAGGGCTATGTATTGCTTTCACTAAGACAAAGTTCAAATTGAAATATACTTTATTTTATGCACCAAAACTATCAATCTAAGAAGAGAGGATTATATTTAACTAAGTGAGGAAATGTTGAGATTGGTTAAATATAATGGTTAAGTTGTTTACACAATGAGGTGCAAACCACTGAACGGTTTTCACTTAAGTTGAAGTCAAAGCATGAGAATGTGAGAATGTGTAGTAGGAATCTACAATTGACTTTTATGGGTCTAAAGTGATACAATGAGGTATCTAAACATTCCCTAAAAGTTTGGAGACATTTTGGGGGTCATGCTCGGGGTGGTTTTGTAGAGGCATTTGCGTTGCGTCGCCTATGGGAGGCAATGCAATGCCTAAAACTGCCTAGGAGACAAAACACCTAGTCGGTGATGCATCTCCTATTGGGTGGTGACACATCGCGTGGGTGCAGGCAACGCATCGCCACCTAGCAGGTGATGCATCTCCTAGGAGGTCCGTACAGTTACATGAATTAGCTCCAAATTATATGTTTAAAAGCTCTAATCCTATTTGTTAGACTTGATGACAATGCCTACACTATATATAAGGGTTATTAGAGCTGCAAAGTCTTGATCACACTTTTTAACTCTCTTTATAACCTCTCTCTCTCTCTCTCTCTCTCTCTCTCTAGCTCTCAAAGAACATTCATTTTCTCCAAGAAACCCATCAAGCATTGCTTGACTTGTATGGGTTTCAAGGCTTGTTTAATCCCACTTCTCATTCCACTTTGGTGAAGCTTCAAGCAACAAGAGAAGGCTTGGAATAGAGATTTTGGACAACAATATATATACTCATTGTGTATAAGCCTTAGATGTTCCCCAAGTTTGAAGATTCAAGTTGCTGAAAATCAAAGGTTGTATCTCTCTAATCCTTAACTTTGTGATTGTGTTATTCTATTGTGTTTTACCTCCTTATTTGTGTTTGCATTGCTAGTATTGATGATTAAATATTTCTAAGTTTATCTTATAATCATTTAATCACTTAATTCTCTATTATCAAGATTTACATTCATACCATGTATATGGTTCTTTGATTCTCAATATTTGCATTCATACTTTGAATAATATTCTTCATTAGCATCTAGGGTTTGTAATATTGAATTATTTCTATTATGCATTGTTCATTAAGAAAGTGAAAAGCCATAAATTCCCAACACCAAGTACAATGAGACCTAAACAACAAGGGAGGGTTCATGGCTGCTGAGCAAAGGCATGACGAGAGTGGAAAGTTGAAAAGAGTGCAGAACAAGTTCTTCATTAACTTTGTTGTCTCAAAGCAGCCTTCCTTGCGTGCAAGGATGAAAATGTAGAGATTTCCTTGCAGCTCTGCTCTACCTAATGGTTGTTCCATTTGGTAATAGCTACCAGCAAGTATACCCCATGTGTCTGCCATCCGCGACAAAGGACTCATCCTCTCTCTTCTATGAAGAAAGAACAAGAGGACGAGCCCATACTACTCAAACGAACAAAAGTTCGGGTAGCAGATCGAGACCAAGCAAGAAAAGTTCGAGTAGCATATTTGTATTTGTATTTGTATGAACAATCTCTGGCAGATTCCAGTAGAGCATTGTATGATATTGTGGTATTAATAATATTTGTTTTAGTTGATGCCTATGATATTGTGGTATTAATAATATTGTGGTATCAAAATCCAACATATGTTACAATAAGCGCAACACTAGTAAAATAAGAGTAGCACTGCTATAGATGCCTAATTAAGCTCTGTATGAAGTATATTTGGATAGAGCTTTGTTATGATATAAGTAAGATTGTCACATTAATGAATAGTAATTTAGTAGTTTAACGGTCTATAATATAAGAGCAAAGAAAAGTATACAAATGGTGCTAAGTGCAGTTGCCTTTGCTTTTACTTGAAAAATGTACACATGAACGGTTATGCGCAATGACAGGTAAACAACGCAGAACAACAGTGATAATCAAATAGTAGAGATACATGAGGATTAAACTCAACACTAAAAATACTAATACGGTCTAGAATGCATGCATCGAGCGAAGTCACACTATTCTTCCCCCTTTAAATGCAAAGTTATGGCTCTGTGCAAGAAATTGGACCTCAGTTGGAATCGACGGCACGCTATATAATACAGAATGAAACTCTTAAACATGTGATGGTAACCAAGTAGAAGTCAACCATCACTGTTTGTTGAACATTATGCTCTAACGATGAGAGACATACCACGTACGACTGAATTCACCTACTCATATCAAAAGCATGCTAAGACTGAGATAAGATAATATTGTGCTTGAATAAGCAAGTGAAATTAATCAAGTTATTACATGGAATCATCTCCCACAAACAGTAACGATCGCTGAGCTTATCCACATTAAATGGACAGAATGGTTTGTGTAAAGATGGGTCATGGCAAGAGAAAACTAAGAGCGATGCCTGAGTAGACTAGCAACAATATTTTTAGAACATTAGCAAGACAAGAAAAGCATCAATGAAAAAAAGTATATTAATAAGCTTCATGAACTGATCTATAAAAAAAAACCCAAAAGACATAAAGAGACGTTACATATAACACCATAAATCCTTTACAAAATATCATAGAAGTATTCAAAAAATAAAGAGGAGATCTTAACATAAAAGAGGAGGCATTAGGTGCCATCATAAAAGGAGTAGCTAGTGGTTTCTAGTCCCATCATCTTCCTCAAATGAAGGAAAGGTAGGGGAACGGTCTTTCTATAGTCGATAGAAGATGCAGGTACCACAGAGACAGATAGTTCAACTGTTACTCCTTCTCGACATCAAGATTCCCTGAGTTACCCTTGTTATTGTTATCTTTCACAGTAGGAATAAGTTCCCCGGATGCCAGATAGATTGATCCCAAAACA
Organism: Humulus lupulus; assembly: GCF_963169125.1. Taxonomy (NCBI): domain Eukaryota; kingdom Viridiplantae; phylum Streptophyta; class Magnoliopsida; order Rosales; family Cannabaceae; genus Humulus; species Humulus lupulus. The sequence continues at coordinate 135,719,480 of NC_084793.1, forward strand.
TGGCCCTTGCATTTGAGCTGCTTCAGATGCTCTACTGATTAGCTAATGGAAACATCACCCAAATTTTTTCCATACCACTCATATTCGTACGCACCTATTTCAATGTTATGAGTTTTGCATAATGACTCTAGCATACTGAGTTTATTCTCCCTTATTTCATCGTCCTGGTTAATGATATCATGAAAATAGAAGGCGATGTCAATTTCGTTCATTCGAGTGAGCGCCTTCTCTGCCTTATGGTGATCACTGATGCACATCTTAGTCGACTCGAATAGCGATTCGTTAATTTTCTACGCAGGCATGAAAACAAAAACAAATAGACACACTCTTCAATTATCGTGCATGTAGGAATGAAAGCAACAATGGAACACAAAATAAACATATCTGTTTTTACCTATTGCAGAGCATTCACTTTTTCGTCTGAAGTAGATGCTCGACTTTTGGCCTCTTCCAAAGTTAATTCAAACTTGGAAATAGCTACAGAATGCTCATTTTTGTTTCCCTCTAGTTCGTTATTCACAGCTAATAGAGCTTCTTACAAATTCTTAATCTCGTCATCTTTTCCTTTTACTTGTTCTTAAGGAGTTGACACTGCAGCACTTTGTAGCTCAGAGACCTTTCGAGTTACATTTCTTGTCATCAATTCTGGCAATAACTTCATTCTTCATAGCAAGGCTCAATTCCAGCTCATTTACTCGACTAGTAGCTGTTATCCAGATTTCCGGATAGCGTTTAGATGGATAGCCTCGGGGAAGCAGAATTATCAAAGTCTTTCACGAAGAATGACCAGGGCTCGCGGATGGACAGAAAGGCTTCGCCTCACCCGTTTAGTGTCCAGCACACTCTTTCAAGCAACCGCGACCCGGAAGCTTGTCAATTCTCCCGGACTCCCAAAGGGATATCCTTCGGGGAAGGTCCTTTCAGGAGAAGCTCTTCAGGTTACCTTCGCGGATACAGTTCCGTGCCTCGCACGGAAGAAGACCAAGCGGTCGAGTCACGGAGGAGGCATAGTTGGAATGATACTCACTTGACACAGGATCCCGCCCAACAGGTCGAGGCCGCACACATCCCAGCACGCCTAAAAGTGCCTTTTCGCCTACTGTTCCGCTGACAGCCTGGAAAAGACGGCTGCCTTTTGTCATTCCCCATATTTTCATGTAATTATACCTGCGTAGAGCCTGGTAGCCATGCTACGACCGTAATTGTATTCCCTATTTACGACTGGTGTAATTAAGACTCATGAGGGCAGAGTAAAACCTTAATCCAAAACCCTAGCTATAAAGACCTCCTCATTTTACGATAGGAGGGGAGGCCAACAGATTAAAGAGCAAGAATTCTGCCAAAATCTCTCTAGCTTCATCTTCTGCAAGAGAACCCGAGAGAAACATTGTGAGTTTGTGAGGTTCTTGTACACCAGCCATTTTACTGTAATTCTCTACAAGTATAATAACATCGACTCGTGGACTAGGGCTCGTTAACGCCTGAACCACGTAAAAAACCTATTTGTCTATTTATATTTCTGCACTTCTACAGTTCTTATCTTTTTATTATTTTGTTTGTATTCGTTTCCGAAAAACTCGGTAAACAGTAGCTAAGTTCAAATGACTGTGCAGATCAGACATCGCCTTGGTTGCGACATGTTTCGGTTCAATCTCACTCAACTGTTTCTTCAAAATCTTTGATGCTCGTTGAGAATTTTTTGAGCGCAGCATCACTGTGTTCTGCATAGTTCGATACAGTGCTTCCATTTGTTGAAATGCAGTTATAGTACGAGTTGACGAATTCTGACTCAGGAAATTCAGATGTGTACACAATCAAAACAGTACATGATATTCAATGAATGCATGATTCGTATTCACAGATTATAAATAGCCATACCAGAGTTATTTCTTCATCCATGAATTTGTGAACGCAAGATTCACCCAGGAATTCAACACTGCACAGCAGTTTTGTTGGAAATTACACTTGTGCCTAGCGCAACACTTTTGAGTAGTCGAATGACAGCTCTAAACAGGGATTCACCCTCGGCTAACGAGGAGCCAAATGCCATTCTTGTACTCCTCTTAGCATCCCCCGTACCAGTATTTGCATCCGATAAAGAAACCTTTTTCGATGTAAATGGAGCAGTAAGAGAGGATTAGAGCTGATCGGAGAATTATGTTGAGCACTGAGGTTCTGGCCATCATCAAGAATGGGCATGTTTGACTCTGCTGTTGTTGTACAAGTCTGGAAAGTTGGAAACCCAGAAGAGTTGGGGATATCGATTTGAAGTTGAACAACATTAAGGGAAGCAACGAATGTTGAATTTTTAGAAATTTGGGAATCGGGGAAATCCTATAATAAGTACAAATCATAATTTTTTTCAAAAACAGGATCGAAGAGACTAAAACTAGAAATTACTGGAAGGATAGTGGGAGTACTCATTAGGGCAATAGTAAGGTGTTGTTCAAGCATTGTAGGAGAACATGTTTGGCATAAAGGCAGAAAAGCAGACAAAGTGGTGCTTGCATCAGATTTTTCGATAGGGCCAAGACATATTCGACAGATGGAACAGTGACTATGGTAGACTGAGAGGCAGGGGTAGAACTAAGAACGGAGTAGAACACTAGGGGCAAGGAGAGAGCATCAAAGCAAGGTTTAGAGGGATTTCTCGAACAGGAATCAAATATGATTTTAATATGGGGTTCGCAAAAACCAGCATTCCTTCTCCTCATGTCCCTTTATTGAATGGGAGGCTTTGATGAGAGAGACTCTGCCCGAGCGGACGACATCAAGGGGGGGAATAGAAATAGAGGGAGGTGTAGGCCCCGAAGATGGGTTCATCATAGGCTCAGAAGCTGAATTAAGATGCTCAACAAGACTAGGATTGGGATCATGCTCTGCACCAGAGTTGGGTCCAGATGTTCGACTAGGCTGACTGTTACCTATCAGTTCATAATGTTGAAATGGACGAGCAGAACACTCAGCAGTGGAAGCCTTCAAAACTTTAGAAGAGGTGGTGGCAATGCTAGACTTTCATATTTTCTGCATTAAGCTAGGAGTTGGTGCCACAACGAAACCCTCAGGAACTTGGCCATGATTTTCATAGGGTTAAACCTCAGAGACGTGGGTGGGTGCATTTGAAGTAACTTCTACTGAAGGAAAGGTGGAACCTTAATCATCAACGTCAAAAGTACCAACAAAAATAGTGGCTAAAGAGGCAGAATCTTCTTCAATTTCACTCGAATCCTTAGGACTCTCAAAGAAGAAGAAGAGTAGGGCAGAGTCTTCTTTTCTTTAGCAATAGAAACGCTCTTCAAACTGTCCATGAGCATCTTTAAAATGTTAGGAGTGAGTGGAACATGGTGAATAGAAGAAGGATTTTTACGATATTCCTTAATACATTTCTTATAAATTTTGAAGTACTCATGCTCCTTGTCAGCTTCTTGAAGAGCAAGGTAGTTTGTCGCCCATCTGTGAACAAATTGGGGAAAACAAAGGCGGGACATATAAAGCAACATGTGGTTATTGTAATTCTTGTAGATGTTAATTGCATCATTCTGAGAACGGTGAATGACGCCACATGAAAGGAATGACTCTTTGCACTTAGAATCCCACGAACAAGAAGAAGGCCAAGTCGTTTCTAGATGGAATTTGAAGGAAATTGAAATTAAGAGAGGAATATAGGGACAAAATTACATGCAAAGAATGAAACAATAAAAGTAAAAACTCACCTTGAGTGAAGACTCTTGGAAGTGGAAATAGTTCACTAGGAACATAAGGGGTGTACCAATTGCCTCCAATGATAAAAGGAAATTCTTCCCAACCTCTATTCATAGAAGGAAGACCAGAGAAGAACCATCGATTCTTTTTAGACATAAGGTAGGAATTGGGGAAAGGCCGCTCAGAATTGGCAGGTTGAACAATTTTTAAAAAGCTGCAAAAAATGTCATTCGCCATGGTCCAAAGTTGATAAAGTGCAACATGCATGGCAGTGGCACATATTGACAAAACGCATTCGACACAAGTTGCATCAGGTTAACATCGATGAGACGGAGGAAAAAAATGATTAAGGGAGGAAGAGGAAATCGAAGTAATTCTAGGTGTTTGGCCACGATGATTATTTCGCCAGGCTAAAGGATATCTTCGAATCTCCATCATGCGAGTTGATCAGAGTCAAGAGGTGGAATCGATATATCAGAGGGGATGATTTTTTGTGCTGAATTTCTTTGAAAGCTTTTAAATATATGATGTGGAAAGGTTTGGGAATCTTAGTTTTAGCAGGTTTGGATGATCGTTGGACACCCATGGGCGAATTTTTGGAAGAGAATGAAGGGAAAGGAAATGAAAGTAGAACTGTAAATGAAAAGGGGAAGATTTCCATATGATAGTGGGTTTTTGGTTTTTGAAAAAGTAAAGTAATAAGGAAAGCGAAGAGACGGTTACAAAAATGAGAAATTTTCCTGCCTGATTGATGGATGTCAGAATGGAAATGACGGGTAATAAATGCCAAGTGTCAGTAGAATAAAAATAAATAAAAGGTGGGGAAAATGAGAGAAGATACATTAGCTCTAACTGGATGAATGATGAGCTTATTAGCTTTGAACGATGAATGAAGAGCTTATTAGCTCTGAGTGGACAGATGAAGAGTCTGAGGGCTCTGATGGTACAAATGCAGAGCTCAGTCCGTAAGAGGAAATGTGAAGGCAGAAAAGGAAATTAAAGGGAGTATTTTTAATTATTTCCTTGATCTTTTTCATTCCCTATATATAGTAGACACGAGACTCATTTTTAGAGGACCTTGGATTGATTGTCAATTGCTTGATTGAGAATCGAATGAGAGAACTATTGACTGATTTAAGCATTGCAATATCTTTTTGTAGGTACTCCCCATCCGACTTTAACTTTCAATTCAATGAAGAACACATTTTTTGTTGTTGGTTTAGCAAATAGAATGTGCACTGATCCAGGGACGATCACGCGTGAACAGTAAACATGAAGAACTTTCCAAATGGAGATTATTGTTGTTTCAGGGGAGAATTTTCACCCGAACACATATATATGGTTTGGAGTTTTTATTAGTTGAAAATAATAAATATGGTGCAAAATTCTATATTAATCAAAATGAGTATTAATGATGTTTGTATTTTTCAAGATTAAATCTAAACCATTAGATTAGATCGATGGTTATAAAATACTTTACCTATGAATAGGGAAAAAAAATACCTATTATACCAGCCCTTATATATATAGTAGATATAAGCAATGTGATATGCACGTTTGTTTAGTTTTATTTATAGAATTTATTAATTATTTTTATTAAATTTATATTAATGTTATATAAATTTCAAATAAATATCCTATTTTAATTAAATAATTTATTTATTTTTGTTTAAGTTTATTTTGTTTTAGAATTTGAATTTAGGAGTGACAACAAGAGATTATATATTATATGTTAATGTAATATTAAATATTGTACATTGATTATAAATTTAAGTTTCTTGCTAGTTTTTTTTAAAAAAAATAAATTATTGCTAATTGACAATAGGTTATATTATATGTTTAATATGATATTATTCTAATAAGTGAGTTTAAGTTTAATTAAATTTTATTTAAGTTATAAAATGTGTGATTTTATTATTTTTAAATAATTATCATTTTAAAATATCTCAAAAATATCATATTTTAATTTGTTTAATTATTTATTATTTTTAAATAATTATCATTGAAAAATATCTCAAAAATATCTTATTTTAATTTGTTTAATTATTTATTATTTTTAAATAATTATTATTGTAAAATATCTCAAAAATATCATATTTTAATTTTTTTAATTATTTATTTAAGTTTAAATATTTATAAATTAAAGTTAACATTAAAAAAAAATATTTAAAACCAAAAATCTTGGTTATCTACACACTTATTATAAAATATTAATATATATATATATATATATTGGCTTGGATTTATTGCAAAACGATAAGGGACGCCCCAACAACACTATTTCTATTCAACTTCTGTATAATTATTGATGTTAAATAGCCACGTTTTTGTTAGGTCGATTAAGTCATAATTTTATCTTCAACTTCTTTTGTTCGACACATGAAACTTTCTTTATATAATGTCTACCTACCTACCCCGTCCTATAAATTACACCATAAAAGTTGAAGGTAAAATTTACTATTAAATGTATGAACAATTATACCAAACATAAATTTGGTAGATAAATTTGTCTTTGTGAAACTATAATGTACCTTATATAAAAATAAAAATAAAAAACCATCATTTTTTTTCCTTTAGAATAATATTAAAATTACATTAACTTGTAAATTAAAATTTTACACTAAGCAATAGTAATATTTTAAAGGAAATTTTATATAAAGTGACAAAAAAATTGATTTTTGTAACATTTTTACTTATACACGACATTTTAAACTTTTTACTGTGTATCGTTTGTTTATTATACTTTTACGTACTAATTCATGCAACCTTAAGTTGTGTTAAAAGAAGACTATTGTATTTGTTTTCAATAGACAAGAATATGTTATATATTGAAAGGTAACATAGGCTGCACCAAAATTTTGAAAGGTCAACAAGGGTTGCACCTAAATTTAGGAGCCAACATTTGTTGAATAATAAGGAGAACAATTCTAAAAGGATCATGACAAAATAAATATATTTATAATGATTTATGTTTATTTATTTATATTTATATAGATACTATTATATTTATTGAGTAATAAGACATATTATCAACCTTTTTTTATTTTAGTTTTAGTATATTTGTTATTAATTTAAGTTTTTTAAGTATACTTTTAATTTTAGTTTATATTTGTTAGTTGTTTTTGTGTTGTTTTTTTTTTTTTGTTTAGATTTATGTATATAGTTGTTTTTTAGTAGTTTAGATTTATGTATAGTTGTTTTCACATTGATTTTTAGTTGTTTTAAGTTTATATATAGTTGTTCTGTTGATGTCTAATTGTTGTTTAGTTGTTTCAGATATATTTTGATTTTTTTTATAAAAAAAATATGTTAGTATGTAATGAGTTGACTTCTAGTTGTTCTTCATTTATTGTTTTGAAATGTGTGTAGTATGCAGTGAGTTAATGTTTAGTTATTATCTTATTGTTATTTTTTGTGCTGTTTAGATTTTATATATAATTGTTTTTATGTTGGTTTTTAATTGTTTAAGCTTATTTGTATTTGTTCTGTTGTTGTCTATTTGTTGTTTGGTTGTTTGCAGATATATTTTGATTTAAAAAAAGACAGGGTTAATGTTTAGTTGATGTCTTAATCGTTCTATTGACATCATATTTTTGTAAATATAAAACTTTAAAAATATATTTTCTAAAAACTTAAGATAGTATTTTTGAAAAAAAATCAAATCCCCTAAAAAATAAAAATAAAATACCAAAAAAATAGTATATTTTTTTAAAAATTTCAATTTTAAACTCGTAAACATGACAAATTATTACTTATTTTTAAAAAGAATTATAAATTATTAATTAGTACTCAAATACTTACTCTTTATTTGAATTCATATATTGTTTTCATAAATAATTATCCTTCTTGAATTGTATCGATGATTTGATCTTATGTATTATATAATATATCAAATTATATTTCTGAATAATGGATTTTATTATTAAGAATTTATAGATAGAAATAATAATTTACTGAATCCCATCTGTGCGAAAACAACACTGAAATAATTAACAACATTTGATAATTTACACACGTGACAAGTAATGGAAAATAGGTTAGGTTATGCTATCTACCAAATCAATAACGAGATACCCCAAAAAAAAAAAATAACGAGATATGGCAACTAGTTAAGCATATTCCGATCTGAATCATGAAGCGCAAGTCTCAAAAAAAAACAAAACCAAATAAATAATTATTTGTAGGAAATGGAAATTAATGCCAACTACTCAAATAGGAGATACATGACGTGGAAATTGTCCATATCTATGTCAATAATCGAATAGCACATGTTAATTAATTAATAGGAGCTCATTTTGATAGACCAATTATTAATTGGTGATTATTTTCTAATGAAATTTTTCTTACTGTATTTAATTATGTTAATCACCATTATTGAAAGATACTTTTTAAGTGTTGGATATCTTACTAATAGAGTTTCAAATAAAAATTTATTTTTATAGGACCAATTTATATAACAGTTATTTTCAGTCGTGGTCCTCATTATTTATATTCTTTAAAACATAGGTTCCAAAAGTTGATTTTGTATTAGTTAGATCACTAACATTTGAAAAATTCTATCATTTAGGTATCTAAATATTATTTTTGTTTATTTTTTATTTGAAAATACATAAAAAAAATATAAAATAAATGGTGAATCATTCTTAAAATGTTTGGACATTTAATTTATGACAATAACAAACATGACATGAGAAAAAAATATATTTTTATGACATTTTTAAAAATATTTAATATTTTTATAAATTAAATTAATGTTTTATTAAAAAAAAATTCTTACATATATTGTTGTTTTATAATTAATATTAATAAATATGTTATCTTGATTATGTTGATATTACTCATTTTTATTATGTTTATGCTTTTTTATTTCATATATTCTTTTTAAAATTTAATAATAGTGTATATAAAATCATTTATCTATATATATATATATATATATATATATAGATGATTAGTTATAAGTTACATTATTGAAAAAATTTGTAAAATAAATATGTACATTATAAATATTGATAATATCGTGATAGTTCAGTTATTAATATTAAAAGTTTATAGGTAAGAAGTTTTTTTAATGAAAAACTAATTTAATTTATAAAACCATTAATATTTTTAAAATGTCATGAAAATATATATTTTTTAATGTCATATTTGGTATTGTTATAAATTAACTGCTTTATTTTTTTAAGATTGATTCACTATATTTATATTTTATTTATGTATTTTGAAATAAAAAATAAATAAAAATATCATCTAAGAACCTAAATAATATAATTTGAAAAGATTAATGACCTAATTGATATAAATTTAACTTTCAGAACTTAAATATTACAAAGGACAGCTGAAAAAAAAAAAAAAACTCTTTATGTTATGATACTAACACAAATTTCATAACACTAGTCTACTTTAATACACACAATATTATATAATAAAATAATCTAGTTCCTTCCATTAGAATGCTCTTAAAGCCTGCCCAACGAAAAGACCAAAAACAACGTCATAAAAGGAGATAACAATATTGAATGTGTCTGTTTTATTGATTATGCGCGAGCAAAATATACTGTTTAAATTTTCAATTCGATAATTTAAATTAATCTGAATTTTTTAAAATTTGTGAGAAGTCATCTATAACTATAATATCTATTAGCTATCATATAAAAAAAATAATATTACAACTTATCGTTATATAAAAAATAGAAATTTCTTTTACTAGTAGTACATTTTTCAGAATTCTTACTGTAAAAATTTCATATAATATAATATACAGCAATATACATAATGTATATAACATTTGAAATTCTTTTTAAATCCATCAATCATTCTACATAAGATGATGCTTGGTTAGTTAGGGGTAATTTAATAGTGACTATTTTTTTTTATTTATTTGTTTGTTTTATAAAGCATTGGAATGTCATTTTAATAAAACGATTTTTTCATCGTATTGGTGAAATAGTTATTTCATCCAAAAGTTGAAGAAAATACTAATTCAATACACAATTTCTTTTAATTGTACTAAATTAAATTTCATTCTATTTTTATTCGCATTTATATGTTATTGTTTTCATTACATCTAAACAAATGTACCTTAAGTGTGATGGTTGGAATCGAAAATTTTATATAATAAAATTTAGGGATTTTTTTGCAAATACATATGTTGACTGTGAATTTAGCCAACGACGTAAGAACGTCAACTGCGACAAGTCTTCAAGAGAATTATAAACGATAACAGACACTTTTTATCAATGAAAGTAAATAACACAAGATTTTATAGTGGTTCAGCCCCGATGATCGGTAATAGCCTAATCCACTTAGAGATTTTATTACTGTATTCACACTCAAGATCAGATGAACAATGTCAACTGAGTTTCTTCAGTGCAAAAATGTTCCAGAATACAAAAAGGGGTTCTCTCAGGGAAAAACACTTTCTCTCTCTAGAACACAGGTTTACTCTTAATTTTGCCAAAAGTCCTTTTCCGATCCTCCCAACTCTCTATTTATAGACCTGGGATTCTCAACTGATATCCCATTTAGATAGGGATATTTCATTATTCACCTTATATTTATATTACAAAATAAATGTTTAAAATACAACTGATCCCTAAATTCGAGTGAGGAGTGAGAGATTCCCGGATGCTTAGACCAATTCTCACTGAAGTCGTTTCGGGAAGTTTGACGTAGTCTCTCATGCATGTTGATTACTCTTCAAGCTTTTCGTGGGTCAAAGATGGTATGTGCATGGCTCTCCTCGGACCCAAGATCATGTAAGTTTAGCTCCCCTCGGACCAAGGTGGTTCGAGGCCACTTCCTTTGCTCCTTACCTCGGGCAAGTCCGATGTATACTCCTTCATTGTGTCCGATCGGACACAATGGTTCTCTCCTTGGCTTAAGGTGGTTTGAACCACCCTCTTTGGCATCTCAACTCGGTCAAGCCCGAGCCCATTACCTTCAATCAAGGTCCGATCGGACCTTGTACTCTCCTCCTCGGACCAAGGTGGTCCGAGCCATCTCTTCATGCCATCTCCTCGGACCAAGATGGTCCAAGGCACCCCCCATAGGCATCATGTCCGATCGGACACAATGCTCCTCTCCTCGGACCAAAATGGTCCGAGCCTTCTTTGTTCAACCAAGGTCCGATCGGACCTTGGACCCTTCTCCTCGGACCAAGGTGGTCCAAGCCTACTTTCCTCTTCTTTCTAACCTCGTTCAAACCCAAGTATACCCCTTCCATGACACATCTGATCGGCCATTATGTGGCTTCCTCCTTGACTAAACTATCCCCACTTTTTTCCCTTTAAATATCCCCACTTTACACTCTCTTCTTTACACATACAAAAATTACTCTCAAAAAACCTCTCATCTTCTCTTTTGGCCGAAATCCCCAAGGACCTCTTCTTCTTGCCGATTTCACAAGCTTCAAGGGGGAGCTCTTCATCTTCAAGCAACCTTCAAGCAAACCCAAAGTTTTCCAACCTTGGGTAAGTCTTCTTTTCCATGCCTCTTAGATTGCTATATTTTTTTTTAGAAATTCTCTAAAAAAAAATGCCATGGCCGAACCCCTTTGCTTTAAATGTTCTTGAAGTTCTTGTGAATGTTTTGTACAATGTGTTTGCTTGTTGTTTTGATGAGGTTTGTGGCATGGGTAACCCGAATTTACCCCTAATTTCATAGGAATTTCAAGACAATTTGGCTATTTTGACATGAATATGAATATGGGTTTTGAGGGTTTTCATAGTGTAATGGGTTTCTAAGAACATGAAGGAAAACCTTTCATTTTTATGCTTTGATCTTGTTTTTTGTATGTGTGAATGATGGAATGTGTTTAAACTAGGGATTTTTAGGGCTTTGCCCATTTGATTTGGATTTGGGGTAGGCAAAGTATGCAATTAGGGACCATTTTTTACATAGTTTTGCCCAAAAATTATGGGCATACGTACATCTCTTGAGGCGTGCAAAATCCATCAGGTCCGATCGGAGCTCACGTCCGATCGGAGATGGTGAGCTATGGCTGAAGCTTGAGGCGTGCTACTCTTTTGAACGAGGTGAGTGACCATGTCCAATCGGACATTTGAAAAATTTCAGACAAATGCGTGGTTCAATCGGACCACACTTTCTTTCCTTTGCAATTAAGTGCTCAACCCCCTTGACAGCCAATTTTGAACCCCTTTAGACACCCATGCCCGATCGGACAGAGAGTGTTGCTGCTGGCTAGGAGTTTCGGAGGCGCAAGGCATACCAGGCGGACGCTCGGACCGTGGGTGCGCATCTTCTCCTCGGGCGTGCTACGTCCGATCGGACGTTTTGGGGCCTTCGTGTTGGGCTCGCGTGGTGGCAAGGCAGGACGTCTCCTTGGCCAGATTGTGTCCGATCGAACCAAAATTTGTCTAAAAATTATTTTGCTTTGGGCTCACATGGAAGCATGGTTCCTTAACCCCATCAACTCTGAACGCTTTTTGGTCATGCCTCGTCCGATCGGGCGTATCACGGGCGATTTGGTGTTAGGCTCGCATGGAGGTAGGGTCGAACGTCTTCCTGGCTAGGCTGTGTCCGATCGGATGCATTTAGACGACCATTTCCTTGAGCCCAAAACTGTGGTCCGATCGGACCACACCTAATCTCTTAGGCCTTGGCCTTCTAAATGCATACCCAACTCCTTAGCATGTTATTTTACACATATAAGGAATTTAACCTTATAGGAAAACCTCAAAAGTGCCCCTTTCTATAAACTTTAATAAGTTCAACGCCCCAAGTACTTTTTAGACACTCTTGAGCATTAAAATTATTTTTTCCATATGTATTACATTTTTATAACTTAGACAAAATTTTCCAAGTATAAAAGTAACTCTTATTTTTGATGAATTTTTTCTGTATGGTTACTCACCTCCCCATTTTTTTATTCATTTTTGTAGATGAATCGCTCTGACTATAGGGGAGGTGACAATCATACGGACTCTGAAACATCCGCCCCGCAAAAAATCGAGACTCCCTTAAATAGCGATTCCTCACCAGACTCGTCTACTGGTTGCACTCCAGAGGACCGTCTTCGCCGTTTCAAGCAGATCCTCCCTCACTCAGCCTTGTATCTTCTCCACGAGGAACAGTTCCTTCGACAAGCTTCTTAGTCGACGATGAGGGTGAAGCAATCCAACAGACTCCCTCAGGAACATGATCCACAGGTTGCCCGCAGAGCGGTGCAGAAAGTGGTAAAGCGCAACCAAACCCGCACTACCACAACTTCACGAAAACCTTCTCAGGAATTTGCTACGGCGATCCAGGATTTGGCTGTCCAGAAGCCACGTAATGAGGGGGAAGAAGAACCCTCCTGGTTCATCGCTGATGCTTCAAAACTTAATCCCGCGTTGTTTCAAAAACACATTGAAGCTTTAGGCCTGAGCGGGGCAAACATGATATGCCCGGGCTCGCATCAACGAGCCAATAGGCCCGGCAGAAGATACTGCGCCTGGTCCAGGCATCATGTGCATGCTGGAGCAACACTCCCGCTACACATCTATTTCCGGTCTGTAGCAAATTACTTCAACGTCTCCCCATTCCAGATCGCACTGAATGGGATCCAGGCACTCTCGGCGTTGTACATCCTTTACTTCCTGAATGGTTGGGACGAGCCCACCCCTCACGAGGTGCATTACCTGTTTGATCTTAGGACCAATCCCTCCCACAACAACTCAGGCTTCTTCCACTTTTATCATAGGCACAGGGGGATTACATATCTCAACGGTATTTCTCATAAATCGAACCCCGAGAAGTATCATAAAGAATACTTCCTTACATTGGACATTGAGGGCAACAATTTGGCCTTTACACGCTCAGGTCCATTCGAGTGACCTTTGCCTACTAAAGGGATGTTCAAGCGGGCCCAGAAGTTGGCTAACATGAGTCTTAAAGAGAAGGATGTGAAAAGATTGGTCACCTTGGACCTCCTTCAGATGGTGGGCCTGGTGCCGTGCGACCAAGATTTGGCGGTGGAAAGTACCACCGGGGAGAACGACACTACCGATCAGTCCAATGCGGGAACGGAGCTAGTGACTGATCAGCTTTCTCCTGGACCTTCTCCGCTTTCTCGTAGACCTGGCGACTTAGTCATTAGAGAACCCGATCCTCAGCGCAGATCTACTATTCCCGTTCAGCCTGGGAAAGGAAAGGTTATCTAGGTTGATGGGGAATTTAGCTCATCCTCGGACGACGAGGATGAGTTCCTTGACCAGATCCTCAACGCAGGTAACACATGTCCAGTGAAAATAGGAATATTTTTTATAACTCGGTAATTAGAGAGTAACAAAATTGTAGTATACACTTGTACACGTTTCATTATGTTTATTTCTCTAACAACCTTGTGTTTTCACCCTTTGCAGATTCAGACATGTTCAGAGAGTGTGTTGCTTCAAAGAGGAAAACTGGTGATGGAAGTGGCTCTATGCCTCCACAGAAGATTCAGAAGGTAGCACCGCCCAGTCAAGGGAGGCAAACTGAGGGACCGACTACACTTCCGCCATTGACTCCCTCTTCCCTTCCTTCTTCTGCGAGCCTAACTCCTACTCACCAGGGTAGTTCGAGCGAGCTCTTTCGTGCTGTTAGCGACCTGGGCAAGGGACTTCTTGAGGATATTGGCCATGATGCATCAACGCTTCAAAGCCTAGACTCCTACCCTCGACTTAGTGTTGAAGTCGTCTTGAAGAGAGGACTTGCCCAATTGATGAAGGTAAGTATTCTTCTCTTAGGACAATTTATTATTAGTATTTCTGCATGTAATAACCTTTTGTCTTCCATGCAGTCACTTATTACCATTGGTCACGCTCAGCTCCGAGCCGTAGACTACAAGGAGTTGATCAAGGTGCTGAACGATCAACTGGTGGAGGCCAAATCCAAGCTGGAGCAAGCAGAGAGGACCGTAGCTGAACGGGACGAGTCTCTCAAGAAGCTTTCTGACGAGAACCAGAAGCAGGCTCAAAACAACTCTTCCTTGACAACTCAATTGGAGAAGCAGTCTCTCGAGAACAAAGAGTTAGCTCGAGACAATGAGAGGTTAATCAGCGAGAACGAAGAGCTGAAACAAGAGAAGGAGCTTGACTTGATTCTCTTTGAGGAGGCCAGTTTCGACTGCTTTTATAAGGTCTAGAAGCTGAACAAACCTCTTAATCTTGATTGTTTGTCCAAGGAGGCTCAGGCAGAGGAGCTTGCCAGATGTGAAGCAAGGGCCGCTAAAGAAGCTGCCAATCCTCCTGCACTCACCCCCGCCTCCTCTGCTTTATCATTCCGAGCGAGAAGGGCAGCTGATGCCGAGGAGGGAGTCGATCAACCCACTAGAGGAGCCTGCCAGTGACTCCCTCTCGTAGTTCATCATAGTTTACTTTACTTTGTATTTTGTTGCTCGAACTAGTGAGCTATTTTGACACTTAGCACTTTACTCTTTCTCTGTCGACAACTTTAAACTTTTAAGTTTTTATTGTACATAGCAAAGTTCTTAGATGCCTTTAGTTTCACATGAGTATTTATTTTTTTAACTTAGAAATTTTTTACCATTCCATAAGTCCATACTAAATATACTTCCTCATGCTCTTATTGCTCTAACTTTTTATGAGCATAAATTTTTTATTACACGAATATCCGTTTCTAACTTAAAATTTGAAAAATTCTAAGTTACTTAAGCTTTGTAAAACAAGTTAGCTTAATGGCTTTTTTTTAGACTTCCAAGCTTACAAGTCAGCCCAAAAACAAATATATTTGCTTGTGCTCTTATTGCCTGTGTTGAAATACAGACTAGTATACCCTATGTGCCCCCCCAAGTGATTGAGGGTTGATAAATCCTTGATCACTTGCTACTTGATCGAATTTGTTCGAGTAGTTACTACTCGTGAAACACATAAAATATACGAACATATCTCAGTAGTTGACCACTACAAAAATATTATTTAAACATTGGTCCTTCATATCATGATACCGACCAGTTGAACACTGTCTGGTATATATTTACACTTAGTTTTTAGAAGACCCGTTTTGTTTAAATCATTATGACAGTTGAACACTGCCAAGCAAAAATAATCAACACATATGCAAAGTTTGTAGCAAGATGCAACCACGCTGCGCGTGGTCTCTTTTATTACTCGTAATAATAAATGACAAAACGTGTCTAACAACGAGTTCCAAACAAAATAACATTGTTCAAAATAAGGTGACTGGGTAGCAAATAACCAGTTCACAAACAAAAACTTAAATAACAAGTTAAGCACTTGATACAAAGTTACTACTCTGCAAGCAGTATTTATTGATAATATTTTCTCAAGTGCTCGCCATTCCAGTAGTTCCTGATCAGCTCCCCATTCAACCGAGCAAGCTTGTAGGTGCCGGGCGGTAAGACTTGCTCAATTTGATACGGTCCTTCCCAGTTTGGTCTTAGCACACCAGCTGCTGGGTCTCTAACAAACACCTTCCTTAGGACCAAATCTCCGACCTGGAACTTTCGATCTCGCACTCTGGAATTGAAGTAGCGTGCCACTTTTTGCTGATGAGCTGCTACTTTGAGGCTTGCCTCCTCTCTTCTCTCCTCGAGGAAGTCCAATGATTCTGCCAACAACTGATGGTTCTCCTCTTGGTTGTAGACGGTCCTTCTATGAGAGGGTGGATCTATCTCCACAGGTAACATGGCTTCATACCCATATGCTAAAGAGAATGGGGTATGACTAGTTGCCGTCCGAGCAGTAGTCCTATATAACCAAAGGACCTCTGGTAACTCTTCTGCCCAAGCACCCTTAGCTTGCTCCAAGCGCTTCTTTAAAGTGTCCTTCAACGTTTTGTTCACCGCTTCAACCTGCCCATTGGCTTGGGGATGGGCAACCGAGGAGAAACTTTTGGTGATGCCATGCCGAGTGCAAAAATCGGTAAATATGTCGCTGTCAAACTGGGTGCCATTGTCGGACACTATCTTCTTAGGTAAACCATAGCGACATATTATGTTTTTTACCACAAAGTCTAATACTTTCTTTGATGTGATCGTGGCTAATGGTTCGGCCTCAATCCACTTAGTAAAATAATCTACCGCGACCACCGCAAACTGCACTCCTCCTTTTCCCTTGGGCAACTTCCCAATTAGATCAATGCCCCACACTGCAAAAGGCCATGGACTTTGCATTTGCTTCAAAACATTTGGGGGCGCTCTGGGCACTTTAGAAAATCTTTGGCATTTGTCACACCTTTTCACATATTCCATAGAGTCCTCGTTCATAGTAGGCCAGAAAAATCCTTGCCTCAAGATCTTTTTAGATAGACTCTGCCCCCCAGCATGATCTCCACAAAACCCCTCATGCACCTCAGCTAATAAGTTCTTTGACTGGTCGGGAGTTATGCACCTGAGTAGAGGTAAGGAGTATCCTCTCCTATATAACACTCCATCCACCATGGTGTATCTAGCAGCTTGCCTCATAACTTTCCTTGCTTCATTACGACCATCTGGGAGGGTCCCTTGCTCAAGGTAAGCAATGATGGGAGTCATCCAGGTGTCGGCTATCGTAATCGGCATGGCCTCTTGTCTATCAATGCTTGGCTCCGCAAAGTATTCTACTGGAACTATATTCAGAGTTTCGGCATCTTTCGCACTTGCAAGCTTTGCTAGAGCATCAGCATTAGAATTCTGCTCCCTTGGTACTAACTTGATGGTATACTCCTCGAACTAGGCTAGCAAATCTTTGGTTTTGTTTAAGTATGCCACCATGCATAGGCCCCTTGCCTGGTACTCTCCCAATACTTGATAAACCACCAATTGGGAGTCACTATTTATCTCCACTGACCGGGCACGTACGTCTCTGGCCAGTCGCAAGCCTACTAAGAGGGCTTCATACTCCGCTTCGTTGTTTGAAGCATTAAATCCGAATCTCAGTGCACAATGAATTCGGTGCTTCTCTGGTGTGACTAGTATAATCCCAGCTCCTGAATGGTGCTCATTCGATGATCCATCAACGAAAAGTTGCCAAGCAGTAATTTATTCTTTTAGCCCAGTAACACTCTCCTGCTGATCGGGGACCTCAATGATTCCAGTACATTCAGCGATGAAATCTGCCAAAGCTTGACCTTTAATAGCAGTCCTTGGTTGGTACTTGATTTCAAACTGGCCTAGCTCGACCGCCCATTTAAGTAGCCGACCAGACGACTCCGGCTTCTGTAAAACTTGGCGAAGAGGTTGGTCAGTAAGGACCTTGATGGGGTGTGCCTGAAAGTACGGCCGCAATTTTCGTGACGCAAGTACCAAGCAGTAAGCCAACTTCTCTATCATGGGGTATCGGGACTCCACTCCTATCAAACGCTTGCTAACATAATATACCGGGTGCTGCACCTTATCCTCCTCACGTACTAAGGCAGCACTAACAGGGTGCTCCGTGACTGCTAGGTACATAAATAGGTCCTCCCCATCAACTGGCTTAGAAAGAACAGGAGGTTGAGCCAAATGCTCCTTTATCGCCTGGAAAGCTTGCTCACACTCTGCGGTCCATTCAAACTTCTTGCCTCCTTTAAGCAGGTTAAAAAACGGGACGCACTTGTCCGTTGATTTCGAAACGAACCTGCTTAGAGCTGCAATCCGCCCAGTCAAGCTTTGCACATCCTTTATTCTTGTCGGAGACTTCATCTCAATGAGAGCCTTGATCTTCTCTGGGTTTGCCTCTATTCCTCGGGAGTTAACAATAAACCCAAGGAATTTCCCAGAACCCACACCAAATGAACACTTGAGGGGGTTTAACTTCATGTTATACCTCCTTAATATTGCAAAGCACTCCTCTAAGTCTCCCATGTGCCCCCCATCTTCCTTTGACTTCACCAGCATATCATCTACGTATACTTCCATGCTCTTGCCGATTAAGTCACAAAACATACCATTCACCAAGCGCTGGTAGGTAGCTCCTGCATTCTTCAATCCGAAGGGCATCACTCTATAGCAATACAGCCCTATATCCGTTCGGAAGCTGGTATGCTCTTCATAAGGAGGATGCATGCTTATCTGATTGTACCCCGAATACGCGTCCATGAAGGACAAAGTCTCGTGACCAGAGGTTGCATCTACCAACTGGTCTATTCTTGGTAAAGGAAAGCAATCCTTCAGGCACGCTTTGTTTAGATCAGTAAAGTCTACACAAGTCCTCCACTTTCCATTGGGTTTGGGCACCAAGACTGGGTTTGAAACCCAAGTCGGGTAGTATGCCTCTCTAATAAATCTGTTCTCCTTCAATCGCTTTACCTCCTCCTTAAGAGCCTTTGCTCGATCCTTGTCAAGCAACCTCCTCTTCTGCTGTACCGCTGGATATCTTTCATCCACATTGAGCACGTGGCTGATCACAATTGGTGAGATACCCACCATATCCTTGTGAGACTAGGCGAAGATATCTTGATTTCTTCGCAAGAATTCTATCAGCTGTACTCTCACCTCAGCTTTCAACTTCTTCCCAATCTTGACCCCTCTTGTCGGGTCATTCTCATCTATAGGGACCTCCTCTAACTCCTCGGACGGTCCCACATCACTCTCATAATCCCCAAAGCGAGGATCAATATCTCTTCCCTCGCTTTGGGCAACGCCCTATTTGGTGACTTCATCACCTGATGGGGTCTTCTGCTCTTTTAAACTAGGAGTGCTCTCCTGGCCACACTCCTCCAACACCTCTTCATCGTTCACTACTACAAGATTATGGTCTACATCCATCTCATCCACCTCCTCTCTTTCAACACACACAATCATGTTGTTCTCCTTGGCACCTTTCTTCGCCTTAGCTATCGAGGCATTATAGCACTCTCTAGCTTCCCTTTGGTCTCCTTGGACGCAGCCTATGCCAGCGCTGGTCGGGAACTTCATAGATAGGTGCCAAATTGAAACTACTGCATGCAAGTTGGTGAGTAGTGGTCGACCAATAACCACATTGTAGGCAGTCGGGCAGTCAACAATCAAAAATTCAGTCATCACGGTTTCATGCTTGGGGGCTTCCCCCGTGGTGACTGGTAACTTTATTGTCCCAGCTGGTGATAGTCCCTCTCCAGTAAACCCGTAAATGACGTGAGAGCATGGCTTCAAGTCATTGATGGATAGCTTCATTTTTTCAAAAGAAGACTTATAAATAATGTTTACGGAGCTTCCCGTATCAACCAGACATCTTTTCACCTTCATATTAGCTATTTGGACTGTCACAACAAGGGGGTCATTGTGAGGATACCTCACGTGTTTAGCATCTTCTTCGGTGAAAGTGAGGGACTCACTTTCATACCTTGGGCTCTTGGATGGTCGCTCCTCCACTGTCATGACCTCGGAGGCGGATGCCGCACCCAACTCATGACGAAGGGTGCGAACATACCTCTCTCTCGCCTTGTTGCTATCCCCAGCAAGATGTGGTCCTCCACATATTGTATCTAGTGTGAAGTCCATAGGTTCAGGTTGAAAAGGTGGGGACCGTTGCCGCTTGAACCCAGGATTATTGCTGCTTCCCTCTCCCTGGGTCTTCTCTGCCTTATACTTTTTTAGTTTCCCCGACCGGAGGAGAAACTCTATCTCATCCTTAAGGTGATTACACTCATTCGTGTCGTGACCATAGTCTCCATGGAAACGACAGAACTTGTTCTTATCCCTCTTACTCATTTCCTTCTTGATTGGTGGGGGTCTCCGGTAAGGGACCTCCTGATGGCTGGCTAGATAGATCTCCGCTCGGGTCGCCGAAAGAGTGGTGTAGTTGGTGAATCGAGGTTCATACTTCGTTGGCTTGTCATTCGATCCCGACTTAGCTTTTTTCTCATTGCGGCGGTCAGACCCGTTATTCCCACGTTTCTTACTACCGCCTTGATCATTTCCGCTATCCATCGGAGTTTCATCTGGCCCACTTGGGTTGTTTAACCCGTTCTCTCCTTTCTCAATGGCATCATCCAACTTCATGTACTTATCTGCTCGGTCTAAGAACTGCTGTAAAGTTGAAATTGGATGGCGGTGGATGCTGTCCCACAAAGGACTACGATAAATAATACCGGAGGAGATTGCAACCATTTTCCCTTCATCTCCAACCGCGGTAGCCCGATTGGCTTCTCTCATAAACCTTTGAATGTAGTTTTTGAGAGACTCATCTTTCCCCTGTCTAATGTCCACCAAGTGGTTGGCATAAACAGGAGGGGTTCGGGCAGTACTGAACTGCCTGCAGAACTCCTTCCTAAAGCTCTCCCAAGAGGTGATGGAGTCGGGTTTGAACTTCCAGTACCACTCCTGGGCAGTGTCTGACAAGGTGGTGGGGAAGACTCTGCAGTGGTAGTCATCACTCACCCCAAGCAGCTCCTTCTGATCTTCGAACTTCCCAACGTGTCTCACCGAGTCTGCCTTTTCTGTATAAACTGGCAATACCGGTGCTTTGTATTTCATTGGTGGTTGGGCTGCTCTTATTCTGGCACAAAAAGGGCTACCACTTCTGTGGTCTACCGGATCTATAACTGGTTGTTTTGACAAACTTTGTACTGCCGCCGTCAAAGCATCAAGCTGGGCTTGGATGCCCGGGGCTACTATTGGGGACACACCCTCGGGACCGTTTGGTCGAGCACTCCTATCCGGCGTATCAACATCGAGTATTTCTACTCGACTGGTAGGACGGATTGGCTCCTGCCCTTCGACCGGAATGGTCCTCCTTCTGTCATCAATGACGTCCCTTAGGTCCTTCTGAGCAGTGTTCTTTCCCAATCGGTCGAACACCGTACTCCGAGTCTTCTCCGAAGGTCTACTAGGTGGAGCGTGCTCCTTGCCATTATGCTGGTTGGGATGCTGTGGTGGCTTCCCCGTTTGAGCTGGTTGATCCTCTCCTCCTCGTCGATTATTATTCTTCTCCTTTGACTAGTTGGTGTGGTGACTGTCAGCTTCATCACGCCCATGTCCATCTTTGAAGTGGGAAGTCTCCTTGCCACGAGGAGCTTTGTTGTGTCCTTGCTCAGAAGGTGTTTTCTTACTGCCAGACTTATGACTCCCTGACCTGGAAGTCTCTGATCTGTGGCTCCTTGAGGGGGTCTTAGAATTCCCCCTTTGGGTAGAGGCAGTGCGCGATCGTACTCCCTCCTCCTCATGACCAGGTGGGTTACCACCACCCCTGCCTGGTCTATCAGTTTTCTTATGACCAGCTTCTGTGGTCCTTGCCTCTGGGGTGAGTGTCACCCCAGGCGCAGTTTGAGCATTGGCTCAGGTCAATTGCGTAGCTGCCTCCAGAGCAAGTGCAGCTTCGCGATGTCGCCTGTCGGCCTCCTCCTGCTGTCGACGGATCTCCTCGCTCCTAGCGTCCATCTCTCGTCTCTGCTTGGCCATTTCCTCAGCAAAGGCCTCCTGCCTAGCATTGAACTGAGCTAGCTCCTCCTGGAATGCGCTCATAGTCTCTTGGAGCTCCTCAACTTCTGGAACTACATCCTCGAGCACGACTCTAGGCTCATTCTCACGATCTTGAACGTTGGGGCCCTCTGATCTAGCATGCTCCCTAGAGGTGCTTGCCCTCTTGGAGGCCGCGGTGGTGTTCTTAGGCGCCATATTGCTTCAGGGACTGTCTGTCTTCTCTTCAGGCTCTCAATGAAAGCACCAAAATGTTGACTGTGAATTTAGCCAACGATGTAAGAACGACAACTGCGACAAGCCTTCAAGAGAATTATAAACGACAACAGACAGTTTTTATCAATGAAAGTAAATAACACAAGATTTTATAGTGGTTCAGCCCCAATGATCGGTAATAGCCTAATCCACTTAGAGATTTTATTACTGTATTCACACTCAAGATCAGATGAACAGTGTCAACTGAGTTTCTTCAGTGCAAAAATGTTCCAGAATACAAAAAGGGGTTCTCTCAGGGAAAAACACTTTCTCTCTCTAGAACACAGGTTCACTCTTAATTTTGCCAAAAGTCCTTTTTCGATCCTCCCAACTCTCTATTTATAGACCTGGGATTCTCAACTGATATCCCCTTTAGATAGGGATATTTCATTATTCACCTTATATTTATATTACAAAATAAATGTTTAAAATACAACTGATCCCTAAATTCGAGTGAGGAGTGAGAGATTCCCGGATGCTTAGACCAATTCTCACTGAAGTCGTTTCGGGAAGTTTGACGTAGTCTCTCATGCATGTTGATTACTCTTCAAGCTTTTCGTGGGTCAAAGATGGTATGTGCATGACTCTCCTCGGACCAAAGATCATGTAAGTTTAGCTCCCCTCGGACCAAGGTGGTTCGAGGCCACTTCCTTTGCTCCTTACCTCGGGCAAGTCCGAGGTATACTCCTTCATTGTGTCCGATCGGACACAATGGTTCTCTCCTTGGCTTAAGGTGGTTTGAACCACCCTCTTTGGCATCTCAACTCGGTCAAGCCCGATCCCATTACCTTCAATCAAGGTCTGATCGGACCTTGTACTCTCTTCCTCGGACCAAGGTGGTCCGAGCCATCTCTTCATGCCATCTCCTCGGACCAAGATGGTCCAAGGCACCCCCCATAGGCATCACGTCCGATCGGACATAATGCTCCTCTCCTCCGACCAAAATGGTCCGAGCCTTCTTTGTTCAACCAAGGTCCGATCGGACCTTGGACCCTTCTCCTCGGACCAAGGTGGTCCGAGCCTACTTTCCTCTTCTTTCTAACCTCGTTCAAACCCAAGTATACCCCTTCCATGACACATCTGATCGGCCATTATGTGGCTTCCTCCTTGACTAAACTTAAGCCTTAGTGATTCTCCTTAGACATGTCCAAGCCACTACTTAGGAAACCTTTGAGAGGTTTACCTCGGACACACTCGAGCCAAAATGTTAAGAGGCTCCTTAAGCTTAGGTCTGATCGGACCTGCTGCTTTTATCCCTTGAACCAAAATCCAAATCTCTCCTTCAATCTTCTTGGACTTAGGCTTTAAATAAATTACTAGGGTCCTCAAACTGGGGTCTGAGCCAAGCAACCCTTAGACCAAATATTCTCTTCGGTCGGGTGTATTTGACTTGACTATCTGTCCAATTTCTTAACTGATGCATTGGGCCATTGCTAAGCCAAATCACCCCACTAACTCATGCCATGTGCCAATTTTATTGCCACATCATTCTTTTCAAATTTTTGGGATAACAACATATATCAGGAACTTTTTTTGCAAAAATACGGTTTTTATATATTTAATTCATTAATATATATATGTATTTTATATTGTATTCAATATTACGGTTTGCAAGTGGGTCTCCCACTCTTCCTTCTACACAATCTCCATCTCTCCCATCTTCATGATCTCATCTTTTCTTCTCTACCAGCCATTGCCAAACTGTATAACTTCAACAAAGCAACCAGAAATCTCCTCCCGTCAAATCCAAAACACTCAAATCTGCAACAAAAAATTGAAAAACCAACAAAATCTCATCAAAATCTTCAATTAGGTTGAAATCCTATTGAATTGTGACTTCAAAAACAAACCCAACCACTCAAATCATTGCAACTTTCAGGTAAGTTCTTATTACTTTTGTTGCTCTGTTTTTTGTTGTTTGGTGTTTCAAAGGTTGCTCTAAATATTGAATAAGTTGCTTATGGGTTGCTCTGAATCTAGTACATATTGCTGTAAATATTTAGGTTGCTGCAAATAAGAGATTGGCACTGAGTAGGATAAGAGAGCTATTGTCAAATTTATGAAATGAGTTAAAACTGAATTTCTGGGTTGCTGATTATGTTGTTGACTAGTTTCTTTAAGTTTAATGAAGGTTGCTGACAAGCTTGCTTAAGAGATTCTCTATTTTCTTTATATTTTCTTGATTGATTTTGTTGAATCTGAATGAGTTGCTGTAAATATTTAGGTTGCTGCAAACAAGAGATTGGCAGTGAGTAGGATAAGAGAGCTATTGTCAATTTTATGAAATGAGCTGGGTTGCTGATTATGTTGCTGACTAGTTTCTTTAAGTTTAATGAAGGTTGCTGATAAGCTTGCTTAAGAGATTCTCTATTTTCTTGATTGATTTGGTTGAATCTGAATGAGTTGCTGTAAATATTTAGGTTGCTACAAACAATCGATTGGAAGTGAGTAGGATAAGAGAGCTATTGTCAATTTTATGAAATGAGTTAAAACTGAATTTCTGGATTGCTGATTACGTTGCTGACTAGTTTCTTTAAATTTAATGAAGGTTGCTGACAAGCTTGCTTAAGAGATTCTCTATTTTTTTTTATTTTCTTGATTGATTTGGTTGAATCTGAATGGGTTGCTGTAAATATTTAGGTTGCTGCAAACAATCGATTGGAAGTGAGTAGGATAAGAGAGCTATTGTCAATTTTATGAAATGAGGTAAAACTGAATTTCTGGGTTGCTGATTATGTTGTTGACTAGTTTCTTTAAGTTTAATGAAGGTTGCTGACAAGGTTGCTTAAGAGATTCTCTATTTTTTTTTTTTTATATTTTCTTGATTGATTTGGTTGAATCTGAATGGGTTGCTGTAAATATTTAGGTTGATGTAAACAATCGATTGGAAGTGAGTAGGATAAGAGAGCTATTGTCAATTTTATGAAATGAGGTAAAACTGAATTTCTGGGTTGCTGATTATGTTGCTGACTAGTTTATTTAAGTTTAATGAAGGTTGCTGACAAGCTTGCTTAAGAGATTCTCTATTTTTTTTTATATATTTTCTTGATTGATTTGGTTGAATCTGAATGGGTTGCTGTAAATATTTAGGTTGATGCAAACAATCGATTGGAAGTGAGTAGGATAAGAGAGCTATTATCAATTTTATGAAATGAGGTAAAACTGAATTTCTGGGTTGCTGATTATGTTGTTGACTAGTTTATTTAAGTTTAATGAAGGTTGCTGACAAGCTTGCTTAAGAGATTCTCTATTTTTTTTTTTTATATTTTCTTGATTGATTTGGTTGAATCTGAATGGGTTGCTGGAAATATTTAGGTTGCTACAAATAATAGATTGGAAGTGAGTAGGATAAGAGAGCTATTGTCAATTTTATGAAATGAGGTAAAACTGAATTTCTGGGTTGCTGATTATGTTGCTGACTAGTTTCTGTAAGTTTAATGAAGATTGCTGCAAGCTTGCTTAAGGGGTTCTCTATTTTTTTTTTTTATATATTTTCTTGATTGATTTGGTTGAATCTGAATGAGTTGCTGTAAATATTTAGGTTGCTGCAAACAATCGATTGGAAGTGAGTAGGATAAGAGAGCTATTGTCATTTTTAATTATTAGTGTGCCTATATATATAATGTCATCTTATTATTATTATTTAAGTTGTAATTTTACATAAATTGTCCATTGCATTTGTATATATATAAATTTAATATAATTCAGGGATTTGAATATAGATAACAACATCATATACTCCTTTCTTGAAGTGTTTTTCCACTTAAGATCAAATTGAATGCAACATTGACTCTCTGCAACTTGAATGGTTGACCAAGTCAAAAAAAGACATTTCTAATATTTATGTATGAAAACCAAGTGGAAAAGAAGAGAGATTGAAGAAGAAGAAGAAAGTACACGGGAAAGTAAAGAAGAAACAGTAGAAATGTAATGAGTAAATGTATAAATCGTATATTTTAAAATAAACATTTATAAAACTGAAAAAGATAAAAACATAACGTAAAGTTGAAAAAAGATGACAAATAAACGTAAATAGAATAATTTCCCTAAAATTTAATCACTACTAAAAGTTATTTAAAAATTAAAAAAACATTATGAGAAAAATTAAAAAAAAATGAGAAAGCTGATCAAATAGGATCGAATGATGAGGTTTTTTTTTCTTATGATGAAGCATCTAAGTTTATTCCTGTTGGGTTTGCGTATAAATAATTACAAAATTATTGAGGCAGGTTAAATTACAATTCCCAACTCCTTATTAAAATATCATACTGATTGATAATTGTGGAAGCTTTTTTAATATTGCATTAAAATATTTATTTTGCGACGTTATTTCTGCTGGTGATGGTCAAGCATCTGAAATAATATATATTTTTTAAATCTATAGATGTGAGTTTCTCTAAAAAAAAAAAAAAAAAACAATCTATAGATGTTACGATCATCAATCGTCCTCACTTTTTTATTTTTTAATATGACCAATTGTCCCACTTGATTATTCTAGATTGAAATTATTGTCCAACTACCATAAGATTTATACATGTGACTAATTGTCCTTTACAAAATGTAGTTAGAATTTTTACAATATTCTAGACATAAATATTTATGTATATACTAGTAAAGACACGTGCTTTTTGGCACTTGTAGTAATAAAAATAGTTAAATTTAAAGTAAGGCTAAAAATAGTTATTTTTTAATATGACCAATTGTCCCACATTGAAATTATTGTCCAACTACCATAAGATTTATACATGTGACTAATTGTCCTTTACAAAATGTAGTTAGAATTTTTACAATATTCTAGACATAAATATTTATGCATATACTAGTAAAGACACGTGCTTTTTGGCACTTGTAGTAATAAAAATAGTTAAATTTAAAGTAAGGCTAAAATACTTAATATTTTTCATATATTGTATTTTAATACTTAATTTTTTTTCTAGTAAATATAGTTAATATTTCAAAAATATGTGTTCTGTCACTCCCATACCAACACTGTTAGAAAATAAGATAAATCACGTATTTTTAAAATATTATACTTTTATAATTAATTTTTTATAAATATAATAAAAATACCCAATGTCCTATAAAAGTGTATTTCGTTGCCTAACGTCTAACACTATTAGTAGTAGAGCATCTGTAATGCCGTTGCCATGAATAATATATGGGTCCTTATATCATAAAGTTGCACACAAAAGTTGCCGAAGAGTGGGTACATTACCATCTTTTTTTTTTTTTATAAAAGCATTTCCAATTTCGTAGAGAAGATAAAATAATATATTAAAAATTTTGGCAACAAAATAGATTGCCACCATGGAGATGCCCTAAGGGTAGTGACAGAACACACTGTTTACTGTAAAAAATGCAAAAAAAAAAAAAAATTATAAAAGTACAATATTATGAAAATTTTGAGTATTTTAGCTGTTATTTAACTTATGGTATTAGACGCTGGATAGTGACAGAGCACACATTTTAAAAATATTTAGTATATTTATCGTAAAAAAATAGATATAAAAGTACAATATTTTGAAAACATTAAGTATTTTAGTGATCATTTATTCTTAAATTTACTTTTTATTTTTTTAATTTTTGTATGCTTAGTTGGTAAAATGTAACAAATATTTGAGTACACGTTAAATGATAAATTATAAATTATCATTTAAATGTATACTAACTGTGTTTTAGAACAAGTAAAAATTGTAATAGTATAATAATAATAATTTTTTATATACACAGAAAATTATTTAATTTTACTAATATTTTATAAATTCAATTTCAACAGTTAAAAAATGTCATTAATAAATCTAACAAAAATTACAAGATATTTTAACAAATTATAACATATTTTCAATCTATAAACTATCTAATAAAATTAATAATCACAAATAAAATAATTTACAATTTTAAAAATGTTAATTTTTTTATTTAAAAAGTGTTACATAACACCAATTACTTATAAAATAAAATTATGATGTTTAGATCTCAAAAATAAATATTACAAACTTTTTTTTTTATCCACCACCTTTTTATGGGGTGGTTGGGACCTTGGGTGTTAAGCCCAAAGTTAGGAGATTTAGTGTCGGCTCAAGGGGCGAGCAAGGAGGGAAAATTCCCAAGTTCCGTCTTGAGTCAAGACCCCAATTTTCTTTTATTTTTTTAAAAAAATAGTTTGAAAGTTAAAATATATTTAAAATAATAATTTCCATGTTAATTCTTTTTCTCGAAAAAATTTTCATGCTAATTTTTAGTTCTGATTACAAAACGGATTAACTAACTAATAGAAACTACTATAATTAAAAAATATATTTCTTAATAGATCACTTAAAATATAGATTTTATATTTGTTATTGGGTAAGAATTATCTTATTTCTCTTTTAGATAGATATATATTTACGTCCATTATGCTTACACATAAACTAAATTTTATTCAAAATAAATTTATTACTTTGATTTATATATAAAAATATATGAAAAATAAATTTTATGCAGTTGATTTTTTCTTGGCTTACTTGTAATATTATACTTATTTTTATAGTTCAAATTTTGTTTTTTTTTTAATTTGTAATAGTAACTTTAGTGTAAGATAAAATTTAGTAATTTTTATTACAAAGATATTAAATTATTAAATTTTTGTTCATACTAATTTTTTTTGAGTAGAGTTCAATTTAATTTTCACTATTTTTTATTTATATATATATATTTGTCTGCTATAGGTGGTATTGTTTGGTCCCCGAATCAGTGATGGTAGCTATTTTTGTTCCCATTCTCATTGTGAAGACGTTTGGATACTCTTTGAGGACTAAATAAAAAAGATGTGCTATCTATATTGGAGATTGAGATCAAGATTAAATTTACAAAATAAGTTGTGCAGTTATAAAAAAAAGTATTTCTTCTCATGAGTTGTATCAGATTTGTGATTGTTCTTGTAAAAGGAGGTCATTCATTAACATGTAGCATAATGAATGAAAAATAAATAAATAAAAATTTAAACATCCTTATGTTGATGCATTTAAGTTTTTTTTTTTCCAAATTTGATGCCACAATTTGTTTATAATTAAGAAATAAATATCAAAGTATTTAAAATTCACAATTATTAAATTAATGTTTTAAATACTTTAATTCATGTGGTATATAAATTAATTAATTACTAATGAGATATAAATTTATGGGAGGTGTGTGCGAGAGTTCGTAGTGCATGCAAGGTGGTCAGGAATGATGGCAGAAACCAGAAATCACACGATAGTCTCACATTTTCAATCAATGTGCTATCTCCTCTACGTGGTCCATGAGTGAAAGGCAGATTCAATTAATGATCCACCTCCTCCTTCAAGAGACAAGAGAGAGAGAGAGAGAGAGGTTAATTCCAAATCATTGATGGGACCACCACAAAGAAAAAAAAACTGCATTCGGGGAAGACGTTAATTGAGAGAGTTACCAAATGGTTTTATTATTATTTGTTTTTACTTTTAAATGCAAACCGTAGAATTCAACAGAATCAATCTTGTCTCCTGCTTTTTGATTGTCTGTCGCTCATCTAACCAAAAATTTCAATTAGAATAAAGGATAATAAAAGACCACAAATGTTTTTTCTTTTTAAAATACGTCATTAATTACACGATATTACATATAGTATATCATGCAAGTTTTCTTAATTAATCATAATATTTATCTAAGACAAGCCGTGTTATGTTAGATAGAACAGTACATGAAGGATATTAGAGCTGAAACTTTGAGTTGTAGTTTTCTTGGTTTCCTTTTCTCCCAAGAGCTACAAACTTTGCTGCTCATACTATTGCTAAATTTGCTTAATCTTCTAAAGATTCTGCTACATGGAAGGGGATGTTCCCCCTAGATAGAAGATCTTATGTTTATAACTTTAGTGTCCTAATTTATATGTTTTAACTAATAAATGAATGTAGCATCATTAAAATATTTAAATAAAAGTATTAATAAAGTTTTAAAAAATAGTAATTACTAATTTTAACATATTCATTATTTAGGAAACAAAAATTAAACTGAATATCTTAACTTCATATTGTTCTAGGTCTTTTTCAGGAACGTTTCCACGTCAACAATTCCTGACACATGGCTATGGACATCGCATCTTCCGAGGTGTCATCGGGAGGATACTGCCACGTTGTCTGTCTCCGAGAAGTCATCTGAATCCGAGTAACTATTTACCCGAGAATGGAGCTCAGTGCCATCTGTAAGTCTTTATGATAGAACTTCTCGAGAAGTCCCCGAGCCATGTTCGGGAAAGAAGCATTTACATTAACATCTTGGAAAGCTTAAGGAGTCTCATTGAGAAACAGTTTCGTGAATTTTCTAGAGACCTGGGGACCACAAAAGACACGTCCAGTGCGGACTGCATTTTGGGAGTTGTCCCTGACACATTTCCGTTAGGATTTCAAGGACCACACCATGCAGTAAAAATGATTTAGAACTTGAAGGCAGCCTAATCGGCCCAATCACCCGACGACACATGTCGGGTGGCTTATGCATAACTGACAATTAGTCATGGCTTAATTCTCTAATCTTGCCTATAAATAAGGCATGAAGGGGTCATTTGTAGGCATCTGAAACCCTAATTTTTGGACTCCCATTTTACCTTGGAGCAAGACGATCCTATGCCCAAGATGTAAAGCCCTAAGAAGCTTGTGATTTCGGAAAGTTTTCCTCAATGCAAGTGACTCGTGTAATATGCCTCGTTAATGGACAAACCACGTAAAAGATCGTATGCTTTTCTTATTGTTTTTCTACAAGCTTTTCTCTATTTTTATAGTTGACAGAAATTTGGGTCAACATTTTGGTGCTTTCATTGAGAGCTGTAGAAAGCTAGAGAAATCTCGACCATGGTGGATACACGAAACGTATCTTGATTAAACCTTGATTTTCCTCTGCGTGACGAAAGGTGCAATGACCTTCCCCTCGTCGCGGACTCCCCAGTGGCAAAAGGGAATGAACAGCTTCAAGACAACGAATACTATCCTTAGGATGAATACGAATGATACGATCAGGAAGATGACTTCGCAACCGATGAAGACCATCTTCGAGAGGACAACATCTCCAACACTAAACATCCTCAACAATCCGATAACATGGAGGTAGTCGACCTCTGAAACCAAGTAGCTACACAACATGCAGAGTTGGAAGCCCAAAGGACCAACATTGTAGCGTCCTAAAACTTCTAATGGGATTAAATACCTTGATTAGTGTGTCGGGATGACACGTTGGGTAATTATGTGTAAATATATTGATTTATATGATTTATATTATTATATGCATGATTATGTGTCTTAAACGTGTTTAAAGACTCGCTTTTGTTAAAAATGGGCATTTTCGTAATTTTGACCCGTTAAGGGTATAATTGTATTTTTTATGTGTTAAGTGCTTGGGAGCACATTATTATGTGGAAATTTGTGATATTCGAGACGAGTGGATCCCTTCAAGAAATTTAGCAGAAAATTCACAACGGAGATAACACACCCAGCTCAGGGTGAGCCAAGGGGTATTTTGGTAATTTCACATATTTTGGGAATTATTGGAATATGAAACATTGTTGAGGGGAAATATTGGTGTTTGGAAGATTAGTGGATTAATTGAGAATTATAGGCATTGTTGACTCTCTTTTTCGTTAACTCGTCTAACACCCAAAAAATAATATTGAGAAGATTTGTGAGAGTTAAATAAAGTATAAGAGATGCTTTTAGTACCCAGAAATAAGGGATAAAGAGAGAGTTTTATAGTGGTTCAGCCCCAAAAGGATGGCCTACATCCACTTAGTCACCATTATTGATTTTTCCAGCCATGGATTACATTTGTATTTAGCTTTTAACTAGTTGGCTCCATTGAAGAAGAAGAGCTCTCTCTGTAAAAAGTTGTCACCCTCTCCTTTTTTTCCTTTTACTCTCGGTCCCTACTCCTCTTATTTATATTGAGGAGTTAGGGTTATATTTGAGTGGACTTAAGTTATTGGGATTGGCCCACTAATTAGACAAAGTAGCAAGTGACCGGGCGCTAGGCATGATCTGGGCCGATGGGTAGTGGCACTCCAAAAATGGGTATAACAATAGCCCCCCAAGTTAGTCTTCATGTTCACATAAGGCTGACTTATTGTGTGAACTCTCTCTTTCACGAGGACCAAATCTTTAGGACTTGGACGTGTCACTAATTAACTTCGTTGATCTTTTAATAGTGATAGTAAGATCCGAGTTGTTCGTAGGCTAATTGGGTGAGCATGTTCGAGACACTCCATTTCCGAGCTAGGCGAGCGACTCTAAGATTTGAGATAGATGAGATGAATTCTCAAGGTACCGAGGACATCAAGGAACCAAGAAAAATGAATACTCCAGGTTCTGAGGATCTTGAGGAACCAAGAAAAAAATGAATGCTCCAGGTTCCGAGGATCTCGAGGAACCAAGCAAAAATGAATGCTCAAGTTTCTGAGGACCTCTGGGAACCAAGCAAGATGAATGCTCAAAGGTTCAATGTAACGCCCTAATTTCTCATAGACTACCGAGAACACAGCATTGGGTCATAATCGTAAATATTGCTCTTTTATTTAATTAAAACTTAAAAAAAAGAAATACATGGATCCATGGTTTTATAAAAATAAAATACTTGTCTTTAACATAAAAATGAGCAACATTTAAATAAAACAAACTTTAAAATAAACTTTTTAAAAAATAAATAAATAATTTGGCCCGCTTGATCTTGCTCGACTATATGGTCCCCAGCGAATACATCACGAAGCTCTTAGGTCCCACTCGCCACCGGCCTTTCTATCCTTAATTTCCTGAAATAACAACATCATAAGGAGTGAGCTTCTAAGCCCAGTAAGGAAAATACAAACAAGGGTTAGTCATATAATCAAACATAACATATATTCACCAAAGTCATACAAACACAAACATCTAGATCATATCATATCTTAAGTCATAATTCTAAATCATAAATCTAAGTCATAGATCACAGGTCATACTCTAAGTCATAAGTCATAGGTCATAGGTCATAGATCATAAATCATAACTATAGGTCATAATCATAATCATAACTAAAAATAACAAGTCAGATACAATAAAAAGATAAGTACTTATACAGGGGTGGCAATTAAGCCCTCGACAAAAGTCTGTCATTCACCGGACTTAGGTCCGTCATAAAGTTTTGGCAACCGAGCCTACCGAAGATAGTCCATCATACATCATTGGACACCTTAGGTCCAGACACACTTACCCCTTTATTGTACCTGAAATGTTAGGTCATACAAACATAAACTATATCATACATTGCATAAACTAGACCATAATACTAAACTAACTAATTTTCCTTACCAACACCGGGATAATTAAGAACAAATGTGGGACTTGAAATACTCCTAAAACCAGCAGTAAAAATGGTGAGTATTTCTAAAGGAAGGAGATGAAAGGAATAGAACTAAACCACCAAGAGGAAACTTTCCGAAAAGACAACATAAGTTCAAAGAACCTAAAAACCTAACCACAAAACCATAACAAAAGTTAGAACCTGAATGAAAACTAAAAAAAACTAAAGAAACTAAGGAATCAAACAGAATTGAACTTAAGAATAAGGGTACCTCAGTTGACCTTATGGATTGGCCTAACTCCAATACCGAAACACTCTAATCCTCACTTCCCAAGTGTTTGATAAAGCTTAAGAATGGCAAAGCTTTTTCCCAGCCCAAGTGTTTATCACTCTTAAGGTCTCACTAGCACCTTGGAGTCTGATCACAGCTGAAGAGTGAATGGAAGGGCTGGGTTCTAAGTCCTATTTATAGAGTTCTAGGAATAAAGATCTTCTTTTTGGCTTTGAATAAAAATAATGAATTTAATTGTAAATATTTGAATATTCTTCAGTCAAAGGCTTAGGACTCGGTCAAATCGTCCAAAGGTAGGTCTAAGGAGTCAAAGCTTGTTTTAAAAATTAAAAAAAAAAAAAAAAATAGAATCCTAACTTCTAACTTCCTAAACCTCGTAACTCTAAACTCACATGTAGTAAAATCAACATAACTGGAGTTGTAAGACTCCGATTTAGACCATCTTTATACTGTTAGAAAGCTAATTCAATTATATACAACTTTATAGAAATACTATTTTTCGAAATTCATAATATAACTGGGTCAAAAATAGGTCATAAGTTACAGTACCCAAAGTTATGGGAAAATCTATTTAATTATCTAAATAACAACCTAATCCACAAATTTCTTAACTAACCATAAAATAACAAACTCTAATTCCCTAATAATCATGCTTATGAAAAGTGTCATATTCTTATAGGCTCTATCTAAACCTTAGGTTATAATAAATAATACACATTGGACCAGCAATATTAATCAAACCTTATGTTATAATTAATATTCTTAAATTATAGGTTAAACTTATAAAATTCATAACTATTGCTATGAGTTTCCAACTAAGTCCCGATTTGAACCAAAATCCACGGAATCTAAAATACTACAACTACTACTATCTAGCTAACTAAGTAAAATTCCGGGACGCTGCATTCGAGGACCTCTGAGAATCGAGAAAAATGAATGCTCCAGGTTCTAAGGACCTCAAGCAACGAGCAAGATGAATGCTCAAAGGTTTTGATGACCTCTAGGAACCAAGCAAAATGAATGCTCCAGGTTCTGAGGACCTCAAGGAACCAAGCATGATGAATGCTATAGGTTCTGAGGTTCTCTAGGAATCGAGCAAGATTAATGACAAAGGTTCTGAGGTCCTCGGAACCTTGAGCAATCGTTCTTGCTCCGTTCCTAGAGAACAAAATGTTGACTCGCTTTTTCGTTAACTCGTCTAACACCCAAAAAATAATATTGAGAAGATTTGTGAGAGCTAAATAAAGTATAAGAGATGCTTCTAGTGCCTATAAATAATGGATAAAAAGAGAGTTTTATAGTGGTTCAGCCCCAAAAAGATGGCCTACATCCACTTAATCACTATCATTGATTTTTCCAGCCATGGATTACATTTGTATTTAACTTTTAATTATTTGGCTCCATTGAAGATGGAGAGCTCTCTCTGTAAAAAGTTGTTGCCCTCTCCTTTTTTCCTCTTTCTCTCAGTCCCTACTCCTCTTATTTACATTGAGGAGTTAGGGTTACATTTGAGTGGGCTTAAGTTATTGGGCTTGGCCCAATAATTAGACAAAGTAGTAAGTGACCAGGCCTTAGGCACGATCTGGGCCGATGGGTAGTGACACTCCAAAAATGGGTATAACAGGTATAATTTGAGGTTTAGTGGGAATTTAGAAAAATGGTTGAAATTCCCTTGGGTTTTAGCTTTGAGATTAAGTAAGGTAAGGGGCGAAATGGTCATTTGACACATTAGTAGACTAATTTGGCTAAGTCTGATACCAGCCTTCACTCACGTTCAAGGTCTCTCTCTTCAACTCACTCCAAGACCAAAAAACAATCAAATTAAGGCCAAGCTTTTGGAATTTTGAGGAGTCCTAGAGGAGATTGAAGCTATCATTTGGAATTAGCAGCTGTTTAAGCCACCCTCACAGCTAAAGTTTTTGAATTTGGAGCAAGGTATGCCAAAGTTTTGGATGTTCTTCATTGTTGGTTCATACGTGTTCTTAATTTTGGGGATTTTAATTGAATTTCAAATTTTAAGGGTGATAGATTGTTTTGGTGCTAGATTGAGCTTAGAAATAAGGTCATGAGTGTTTTAATGCTTGAATTTTCTATTGAATGTGTGTAGTTGACTTTGAATTTTAGAGTTTGGGGTAAGTTAGAGTTTAGAGCTCTAAGGTTGTGTAATTGTCATTTTGATGTGTTTTAGGTGAGTCATGGGAATTATGGGGTTGGGAGGTTGTTTTGCTCAAATTATGGTAAAAAAAAATGTTGGAAGACTGTTTGGAATTGAGAATTTAGGTATGAGAATGCAAGGGTTCAAGATTGGGGAAGAACACATCTTTGAGTTCATTTTGTGTTTCTAGGGACCTAGCGCGACTGTGCTAGGGTGTGGCCCAACCGTGCTAGTGTCCTAGAATCCCAGTATTTTGATTTCAATTTGGGGTTTCAAAGCTACCAGGACGACCGCGCTAGGGTAGGGTGTGACCACGCTGGAATCCTAGAAAGCTTCAACTTTCTGTGGGCGTGACCACGCTAGAGGCAAGCGCGACCATTCCAATTGCCCCGAAATGGTGATATTTTGAAACTTTGGAATTTAGCTCAAGGTTCCTAGGATCTAATTTGGGGTCCCGCTTAGGGACTCGGGGAATGATTCCTGTTTATCTAGAAAACAGCTCTTGATGACGTGGCAAGAATTTTCGACACGTGGCCGACGCGTGGCAGAGATGCTGCTCGCCTATCGACCAGAGATATTTCCATATGAGAAATTCAAGTTTTATATACGACCAGCCTGGTCGCATACTCCGTTTATTTATGAATAAATCTGTACAGTTGTAATGATATCCAAGAATATCTCTTCATTATGACCTAAAGAGTTGTTTATTAAGGAAAGATATAACTAATTGACTCATGTAACCCTCCTGAAGCCTATAAATACACAAGAAATAGCTCAAGGAGGGATCTTTTGATCTTTCTCCGAATTACATTACTATTATCCATCGTTTGTATTGTTTTCTCCTTCTAAGGTCTGTGAGACTCAGGAACCCTAGTTCTTTGATCACACCTTTGAAGCTCAATATTAATAATAGTATCAAGTGGACGTAGGTCATTACAAATCACTGGGGTCGAACCACTATAATTCTTTGTGTTCATTATTTCCCATTAGATTGTTTTCTCAAGCTTTGTATTATTTTTCTGTCGTTTTCTTGACTCCGTGTCGTTGACCAAAAACAAGGGTCAACAATTCTACTCCCGTGTTGAGTGAGATTGGAAGCCTAGAAGCTAGGGTTTTGGTTTGAACTCTGGATTTGGATTTAATCCCTAATAAGTGTATCATTTATGTTGTGACTAGGGTTTCCACAAGGCTCTGGAAAAGGATCGCACTCGAGGTCGTTTTGTCTTTCACATAGGACTCGAGGTAGAAAATTTGTCATTGCACGTAAAGCGGGCATTGGCCCTATTGTATCTAGAAATGGTTATAACCATATTTGATTGAAATAAGCTAGAGTTGTGTATCCTTATTGCATGCTTTGTTCATTGTGCTTATTAGTAACTGATTTGGTTATGAGCATATGGTTATTACCATAATCTTAGTGCCGGGAGACACACTCTACTAGGCATCGACCGTACATATGGTGCTGGTAATGCGAATTACTTGGTATAGTTTATATTGAATGCTAATATGATTATTGAGTATATGTGCCCATGATTTATGTGTTATGCAAATTGTTATTTGTATGGATTGTTATTTGTTCATGTTGTGCTTATTATGCATGTCTTGTGGAACTTTTCTTGCTAGGCCTTGGCTCACGAGTGCTCTATGTTGTAGGTAAGGGCAAGGGAAAAGTTGACTAATCATGAGTTGGAGGGCTTTGGAGCGGTGCTTGCATGTTCAGTGGGCTCAGCCGCCACGGTCGAGTCATTTTGAGGAACTTAGGTTATAAGTTCAACTTTGTCGCTTCGGCCGAATATTTTGTATCTTTGGATGTAATTTTATTTTCTTAAAAGCTTTTGTGGGATCCCATGTAAATGTTTAAAGTTTTAATGGAGAGTTTAATTTTTTTTAGACCAAAATTTTTAACACCTAAACCTCAGTTTAATTCTAATTACACTTTTGAGTCCAAATAACTCGCTTAACGAGTTAAGCACTATTTTTAAACACACAGTGTAAAGACCATGGACTATTAGGTCATTACAAACATGACTACTCTGATGGAGACCACTAACGCAATGCTAGACGCCCTCACTACCCATGGGCTTCCTATAGATCCACAAGCACCAAAAGCTCCCCAAGGCCAGCAGGTACCCCTAGTGGTCCTTCTAGTCCCATGTGCTAGAGGGAGTAAGGCTCAAATGGCTCTCGACAGCCTGCTTAAGAGCGTAGAAATCCAGCACCACCTTCTAAACCACCACGACCAGCACAAAGGTCGGTCAGTAGGCGAAAAGGAGCTCGGGTGCCTCCCGTGCACAACCTTCAATTGCCTCGAGGGAACCCAAGAATAGGGGCTCATTGAAATGGCCAAGTTCCACCACCCTACCCAAACATCAGTATCTTTGTGAACAAAGATTATACACATGATGAGAATTTTGATGACGAGGAGCTAACTCTCCCGAGAACACAGATCTCCCAGTCAATTTAAATGTCATACGCAGAAGGGCTTGGCTGCCGAATGTCGTCAGGAACAAGTACGGCAGCCTGACCTATAAGAAGTTCTGAATGCTCGCACGGGGTGGGGGCATACCTAGTAATGACCACAGTTTTGGGCCCGAGCAGCCCAACCTCCAAGACAACTTAAACGCCCGAAAACATGCGAATCATCCTGAGTGGCCCAAATAATTGGCGAACGATCCAATTGTCATAGAGGTCACGGGGATGCGACAAAAGATGGATAAGCTTTTAAAATGCCAAAGTAAAAACTCAAATTATAATGAGGAAGGAGGAAATCTTGTGCTCGCCACCTAGTTGAGGCCCCCATGCCTTTCGCCTTTAGGATGCCCGCGATGGACTCCTCTGATGGAACTACGGATCCTACCTTCAACAGGTAGATGACAGTACACAAGGAGTCCAAGAGTGCATGATGCACCTTTTCCAATTTATCGTCACAGGACTCACAAGTTAGTGGTTTATGAAATATAAGCCAGGAACCATCCCTTCTTGGTCCCAATAATCTTCAAAATTCAAAAGACACTTCATGGTTGCGAGAAAAGTCAGTTTTCAAGTCAATGCACTAGCCAACATAAAACAAAGGCCTGTTGAGGCCCTGAACCAGTATCTTAATTGGTTCAACCAAGAGACTGCTCGCACCAAAAGGGTAGATGATGGCAACAGTTAATTGCTTTACAAGAAGGAATCCTCCCTATGAGCCCTCTATGGGATGATTTGAAAAGGAGGGGTTGCCACATACTGAAGACTTCGCCGAACGAGCTCAAGAGTTCATTAACTGGGAAAACTCTCTACTAGAACTAGCTAGAGGGTCGAGCACCATGCCAGGGTCCTCAGCAGCTGATCTGGGCTACTTAGGAGTTCCCTAATACAATAAGGTGCCAACAACTAATCTCAATCAGGTTGGAAACCCCCGGTACTCCCGAAGATGTTCTTGAGTCTGCTATGGGAATGAACCTCACTGTGAGCCCCTTTCATTCTTCTAGCATTTCTTTTTCTTTTCTTCTCTCTTTTTTTTTTACTAACCTTGACTTGCCTTTTCCTTTTGCAGACCGTCTTGGCTCAAATTCACATAATTTCTCAGATTTGAGCTAGGAGTGATGAGCTCCAAGCCACCCTGATCGCTACTCAAGAGAGGAAGCGGTCTGCCAAAGCAGCCCTGGTTTCCTCCCATGAGAGGGAGCAGTCTGCAAAGGTTGTCCTAACTGCTTCCCAAGAAAGTGAGCAAATTTCTAAGAATTAGGTCATGAAAGCAAGCCGTTGACTGGACCAGCTACAAGGCGAGTATGATGGCCTCAAAAAGAAGCTTGGCAAGGTCGAGGCCAAATCCAAAGAGGAGGCCAAAAGGGCAAGGTTGGAGATTGCGGAGTCGTCGAACTCAATGGAGGAGATCCTTTATCGGTGCTGGGCTTTCAACCAGGACAGGAATTTCACTTTCATGCAGTTAGGGTTTTGGGAACCTTATCTTTCCAAATTCAAGATTCGATTCTCACAGGAATCCTCTAAAATCATCGAGGCTTCCGATGCTGCTGAAGGGGATGGCGAGGAAGTGACATCCTCCGAGCAAGTCGACGGAGCTCAATGATTCCTTTTCTTTGTTTTGTATTTTGTAACTAAGTCCTTAAGGATTAAAACAATTTCCCTCGGGTTCAAATCGAGGTTTTTTTCTCCCCGAGATAACTATATGCTTTTGAATACATATTTAATTTGTGATCTACTCATTTCCCCCTTAGTCTACTATCTTCTCATGTTTGTGAATTCTTAGATTCTTGTACACTCAAAATCTTAGGGGCTGTCTTTTGATCAGGATAGATTTTTGATGGCTCGACTAGCTAATTTTAGTTGATATCTTAGTTGTATCAAAGATTTTGCCTGCCTAAGTGCGTTATACCTGTTAGGAATCAGGCCTCGAACCTGGTCATATCCAGTCGTTTTAGTCTGCTTAATAGCATTGTACCTGTTAAGAATCAGGCCTTGGACCTAGTCATATCTAGGGGTTTTAGTCTGCTTAATAACATTGTACCTGTTAGGAATCAGGCCTCGCACCTGGTCGTATCCAGGGGTTTTATTTTAGAAATTTCTCAATCTTAGTTCGTATTCAAAACTTGAAAATCCAAGCTTTAAAAATCCATTGAATAATCAATTTTTCCAAACTCTGATATTTAAATTTCATCCTATTACGCCAAACTATTTTTTAAGCTTTCTTCGGTTATGTGCCCCCCAAGCAACCAGAACTTATAAATGTTCTAGGTTGCTTTTACAAAGTGAGCCCGCGATGATAAAACAAAAAAACGATTACGTAATAATCCAATTGTTATTAAAATGAAATATATTTTATAGATAAGCCTTACATAAATAATAATTCCAAAAACATTAAAGATAGCAAAATTATTGATAATACTTTTTGAGGTGTAGGGCATTCCAGGTCCGTTGAACTATTTCTTCACTTAACTGAGCTAGCTTAAAGGTCCCTTTGCATAGGATCTCCACGATCTCGTATGGTCCTTCCTAGTTTGGCCCTACACCGTCCTTGGGATCTTTACTTGCCAAAAACACCCTCCGAAGAACCAAATCACCTAATCCGAGTCTGCGTCCTTTTACCTTCAAGTTGAAAAAATGAGTGATTTTCTGCTGATAATGGGCGAGCTACAATTGTAACGCTTCTTGTTTTTCCTCAATTAGATCAAGGGATGCACTGAGTAGCTTGTCGTTTTGATCTCAATCAAAGGTTTTCTGTCTAGGGTTCATCACCAACACCTCAATCAAGAGCATAGCCTCGCTTCCAAAGGTCAGAGAAAAAGGGGTATGTGCCGTGGAGGTTCGATGTGAGGTTCTATAGGCCCACATTACTTGCAGGAGCTGCTTGAAGCATAGTCTCTTGGCTTCATCTATTTGATTCTTTAAGCTCGCCTTTAAGGTCTTGTTTACAGCCTCGACCTGTTCATTAGCCTGCAAATATGCTACCGACAAAAAATCTCTTGGTTATGATGTATCTTTCACAAAAGTTTGTGAAGAGATCACTATCGAACTGAGTTTCATTGTCAGACATGATCTTTTTTAGGAGCCCAAATCGACATATGATATTTTTTATAAAAAAATCCAGGACTCTCTTCGAGGAGATGGTTGCCATAGGTTCTACTTCCACCCACTTCGTGAAGTAATCGATGGTGACAACTGCATAACAGATTTCTCATTTTCCTATTGGCAATGAACCAACCAAGTCAATTCCCATGGTTAGCGTAGTGGGAGCTACTCGGGCAGCTATGGCGAAGTGTTGGCATTTGTCACATTTCTGCACATACGAGGTCGAGTCCTTTGTCAGTGTGGGAAAAAAATAGCCTTGTCTCAGTACCTTCAGAGCCAAGTTTTGCCCCTCAGCATGGTCTTCGCAGAAGCCTTTGTGTATTTCTTGCAAGATAGTCTGCGCTTCTTCAGGCAGAACACACCGTAGGAGAGGTAGCGAATGCTCTCGTCGATATAGAATCCCTTCAACCATAACATATCGCAAAGCTTGATATAGCAGCTTTGCGCCCTTTTGATTGTCAGGGAACTTTCTAGTTGTGAGATACTCCAATATGGGGGTCATCCAGGTCAGTTTTATGTCAATCATTCCAACCTCAACTGTTTCTGCTATTATGCTCGGGCTTTCCAAGAACTCCACTGGAACTACAATCAGTGTATTCGCCTCTTTGTTGGCAGCAAATCGAGCCAAAGCATCAACATTAGAATTCTGCTCATGGGGTACTTGTTCAACAGAGCTAAACTCGAATTCAGACAACTCGCCTTTAGCCTTGGCTAAGTAGGTCGCCATCTTGATACTGCGAGCTTGGTAGTCTCCCAATATCCAATTGACTATGAGCTAGGAATAAATATAACATTGGATCGCCATTGATTTTAGCTCTTTTGCCACCCTTAGCCCTGCCAATAAGGCCTCATATGTGGCTTCGTTGTTGGATGCTTCGAATTCGAACCTGAGAGTTGTATGGAATCGATGCCCTTCAGGTGGATTAAAATTATCCCAGCTCCTGATCCTTTTTCATTAGAGGATCTGTCAACAAATATTTTCCACAATTCCCATCAGTACTCTTATCGGCTCATCCTGAAAACCTGTGCACTCAGCCACAAAGTCAGCAAGGGCTTGACT
This sequence comes from Humulus lupulus, assembly GCF_963169125.1. Classification (NCBI taxonomy): domain Eukaryota; kingdom Viridiplantae; phylum Streptophyta; class Magnoliopsida; order Rosales; family Cannabaceae; genus Humulus; species Humulus lupulus. Next base: position 135,762,153 of record NC_084793.1, read on the forward strand.
ATTTATTGATATGGGTGGCATATATAATATTTCGAACTGGCTGAGTTCGATGGCCCACTTTATTAGACGTCCTGACGTTTCAAGTTTTTACAAAATATGCCTTAAAGGTTGGTCGGTTAAGACGTGGATAGTGTGGGACTGAAAATATGGTTTGAGCTTCCTTGAAGCCAAAATAAGACAGAACATGAGCTTTTCTCTGCTCCAAGAAGTCTTTTACTGACATAATACACTGGTTTCTACGCCCGATTTTCTTCTCGAACTAACACAGCACTGACCACATTTTCTGTCACGGCCAGATACAGAAACAAACATTCCCCATACGCCGGTTTCGACAATATAGGGGGGGTTCAGCTAGGTGAGCTCTCAGGTCGTGAAATGGTTGTCCGCATTCTTCGGTCCACTCAAACTTCTTGTTTCCTATGAGAAAGTTGCAAAATGGGAGACACTTGTCAGTGGATTTTGAAACGAAGTGGTTTAAGGCCACCACATTTCCAGTTAAACTTTGTACTTCCTTGCGCGACCTAGGCGAAGGCATTTCCAACAACTATCTGATTTTCTCTGGGCTTGCCTCTATCCCCCTTGTGTTGACTATAAACCCCAGAAATTTTCCCGATGAAACTCTGAAAGTGCACTTCTAGGGATTTAACTTCATGTCATACCTCCTTAATATGCCAAAACACTCTTATAGGTCGGATACATGGTTACTGGCAGTCTTTGATTTAACGAGCATATCATCGACATACACCTCCATGTTTTTCCTGATCTGATTAGCGAGCATTTTGTTGACTAATCATTGGTACGTAGCATCGGCATTCTTCAACCCGAATGGCATAACTTTGTAGTAGTATACGTTATGCTCAGTCATGAAGTTGGTGTGCTCTTGGTCTGCAGGGTTCATCACGATGTGGTTATATCTAGAATACGCATCCATGAAAGACATGAGCTCATGACCAGTTGTAGCGTCTACCAACTGATCAATTCTAGGTAATGGGAAACAGTCTTTATGACAGGCCTTGTTGAGATAAGAGAAATCAATGCAAGTTCTCCACTTCCCATTTGGCTTCGGGACCAGAATGGGGTTAGCAACCCAGATCAGGTATTTTGCTTCCCTGATAAATCTGCATTTAAGTAGGCGAGCTACTTCTTACTTCTAATGCTTCCGATCATACTCTCCCCAAGTATGATTCTAATGCCTTCTAATGCTTCTAATGCCTTCGTTTTTGGGACTTTGCAGGCACTTTCTTGTCCAAGTTCAAAGTATGCATTATTATAGTCAGACTGATTCCCACTATATTGTAACGCCCTAAACTCCAGGGACCGTTACGGTGTGCCTTGTAAACAGTGCTAAACTCGCTAATCGAGTAATTTGGCCAAAATCGTATAACTAAGTATGATTAGCGGTTTAGGGATTTAAAAGTTTTGGTTAAGATGTAACGTTTTACTAGAACGTTTACTATATACATTGGAATCCCAAAAATATAATTTAAAGGTATATTACAAGAAAATATTTACAACCAGCCGATCTAAGCGGCAAAATAGGGTTTAGCCCTAGTTCCTCTTTCAACCCTCGCCCGTGGTGGTCGAGCAGCCGCATATGTACACGTCATCACCTAAGCTTTCCAACTAAAGGATGTTGCATCTTTCTTTTTCCTTTACCTGCACCACATAGCACTCGTGAGCCGAAGTCCAACAAGAAAATTCAATATGCTCATGGACAATAATAACATGTCATCTAATCATAATGTGCATGCCTAGAATTAATAGCCTTCATCATGCATGCAAGCAGGTGCAAACAAATGATTATGGTGTCCTGCATCTGAATAGATGACTAATGAGCCAATCTCTGGGGACCTGCTTCTTGAATAGATGACTAGTAAGTCAATCTCGGAGTGGGTGACTAATGAGTCACACCCTACATAGGTGACTAATGAGTCACACTCTGTATAGAAGACTAATGAGTCTATCTCCGTGTAGATGACTAATGAGTCCATCTCTATCTAGGTGACTAATGAGTCACACTTTGTATAGGAGATTAATGAGTCTTACTCTGTATAGAAGACTAATGAGTCAATCTTTGTATAGGTGACCAATGAATCACGCTCTGGATAGATGACTAATGAGTCAATCTCTGTGGGGATGACTAATGAGTCATACCCTGGGGGTCCCATACCCTCCTAGCCATGTGACATGTAGGTCACCTTAGCCCTTCTAGCTCTGGCTCTAAATAACTAGCCCTTAGACTAGACAAGCGCTTTTAATTTTCATCGAACTTGAGGTCGGTCCGGCATTAATGCTCATTTGAGTCATTCAATGCAGATGTCGATTAGATCTTGTGTTAACACGCTAAGGCTGTACTTGATTTATGAGTCAATCCCATGTGACCAGTACTCAGTACCACTGCCGAACTTGACTAATGAGTCACAACTTCACAGTTGATAGTGACACCATTGCCAATTCTGACTAATTAGTCAGTGCCATGCACAAGTAAGCAATGCTATCAGGCATATATCATATGTCAAATATCTAAACGTAGGGCATTCAGCATGCTTACTTAACAGTTGCTAGCACAATTATGATCATGCACAAACACAGAGACTTAAGCTTTGATCAGTCTCATATTCAACATTCATGGCATGCCCTAAACACATGTTTCTCGTGCATCACATTTAATCACCCGACATTCCTCAATAATAAGCATACACAAGTGAGCAAGATTGCTAAGCATTTGATATGCTATCAATGTTCACATTTAAACATCCAACATGCATTAAGAAAAACCATGCATGTCACATATGGGGTGCAATTTTCTTACCTTTGGTCCAAGCACAGGTTACCAATAAATGAACCTTAAGCATGATCCTTACTCCAAGCCTCTAATGATAACTTAGTCACAACCACAAATGGTGATCCAATGAGTTCAAGTTCTAAAACCAATCCCGGAACCAAGACCTAGCCTTCGAGACATCAAATTCCGCTAAACCGGGTAGTAGGAACGATCACGAGGCCTAAGGTTTGAATTCCCACACGCAAAACATCATTTCGGCCAAAAACAGCACCAAGCGCCGCGGCCCCCAGTACACACATAGCCCTCCACCTGCTTCTTCGAGCCTGGGCCGCGGCGTCCAAGAACAGGGCCGCGGCCCAACCTCGGACCAGCCATTTTCTTCCGACTTTAACCTTCTAAAACCTCCCAAAAACATATCCAAACATCTACAAATTCAAAAATCAAAGTTCCCAAACATCCCTATCATCCAAAACCAACAAAACCCAAGGTTCAAATCAATAAAAAACTCATCAAAACACAAAGTCCAATTCAAGCTTAAAAACTTTAAAAAACTTAAAACTTGAATTAACTCCAATTGAGTTGTTTCCAACTAAATCCTCTAGCTAATAAGCTTCTAATCTTCTCTAGGATCGCTATGCCTCAATCCTCGCTTGAATCCGAGTCCTAGAACTCAAGTTACCTTCGAAAATGCGATCGGGAGATGAAAATGGAACTTTGAGGGAGAGAGAACTTCCTGAATGTTATTTTTATTTCTTAAAAGGTTACTTCAAGCTTAAGTAGCCTCAAACAAATCCTAATGCTCGGGGTCCCGAAAACACTCCCAGGGGCAAAATAGTCAAAACTTCTAGAATTTCCCCTGATCTTACTAACTCCCAATTTATCATCAAATATTGATTTCCATTACCCAATAACCTAGTAATGCTCTAAACACCCATTGACTCACTCCGAGTCAAGAATAAATCCCGTTGTGACTTTCCCACTAGCTTACCTCCTAGGATCGTCTTGTGCTGAGTAACCCTAGCATAACCAAATAATAATAAAGCACCACACACATATCACATATATGCCAAATATGCCTGAAATGGCCAAAATATGAAAATCACCCAATTAATCAGAAATGGGTTCACATGCATATTTAATACACCTAAACATGCATATTATCATCTAATAACATAATAAATCAATTATGGCTCTCCCGACCTCCTAATCAAGGTCCTAAACCTTATTAGGAAATTTGGGGCATTACATATATCTTCATGCAACTAGGCGAAGATGTCCAGATTCTTCCTCAAGAATTCGACCAGCTCGTTCTTCCTTTTAGCTCCCAAATTTTTCCCAACTTTTACAACTCTTGAAGGTGTTTCTGGGTAGATACTTGTATCCTCAAGCTCCTCCACAACTTTGAGCTCAAATCTATCTTCGCCTATTCGGTGGTCAATGTAGTCCTGTTGGGTGACCTCATTATCTGCTTCTCGAGGTTCTTCCATCCTATGGATAACTTCCATTACCCGGGACTCCTCACCTTCTTCAGCTATGACCATTGCCTACTGCCCGAGTTGTGATTTTCCCTTCACGGCTATGCTGTAGCCTTCTCAAGCGGTGAGCTGGTCTCTTCGTATTATGCATATTACCGAGTCCAAGGGAAACTTCATTGCCAGGTGAAGGATCGAGGTAATGGCTTCAAAAACCATAAGTACTAGTCGTCTCAAAATCGCGTTATATGCAGCTAGACAATCGATTACAACAAACTCAAGTATTTTAGTAACTGTAACGACCCCAAATTCGCTAATGAGGCTTAAGGGCCTTGATTAGTGTGCCGGGAGGGCATTATTGGGTTAAATGTGGTTTGCATGACTTTATTGATTTAAATGCATAATTATATGATTAATAATGCTTGTGTGATTATATTGGCATTAATGTGATATGTATATATGGTATTGTGAGAACCACATTATTATGTGGGTAGGCCTGCAGAGCATGACTCCAGGCGATCCTAGGGCTAGATAGCGGGGAAAAGTCACAACGGGGGCCTAATAGTTGACTTTGGATAAGTCAGGGGTATTTTAGGTATCGGGTAGCTACTTAGACTATCGGGTTATGAAAATAAATATATGGAGATATATTTGAGGTTAGGAAGTCTAGGCGGGAATATTGGGGGATTTTACCGTTTTGCCCTCGGGGACGTTTTCGGCACCCCGAGCCTTAGGTTGACCTAAGTGATAAGGATAACTTACTAAAAATAGAAAGTTGTAGACAGAAAAATTAAACCGACTTTTATTATCAGCCTTTCCTCTCTTTTCTCTCCCAAGGAACACAAGGAAAAGAAACACTGAAATCTTAAGGGAATTTGCTGGAATTCAGCTGAAGCTTGGTGGATTGAGGGAAAGATTTAGAGGCTTAACTCAGGAATTAATCAGGAACCTAATCAGGACTAAGGTAAGCACTGAATTTCCTTTTCTGTGGTTAGAAATTCTGGGTTTTGGTTGGGTTTTGAGGTAAATATGGTTTTGATGTTTAAGGGCAGAATTAAGGAGGAAAGCTTGGGAATTAGCTTGAATTTGGCTTGGTGAAGTGGTTCAGCATAAGAGGTAAGTCTCAATTTGTGATTTAGAGGTTTTAATCTGAGTTTGAATGGTTGGCTTGAGTGTTTGAGGTTCTTGAGTTTTAGAAATTGGAAATGGGATTTTAGTAGGTTTTGGGGTTGTATTTCTGTTGAATTGTGTTGTTTAAGCCATTCTAATGGTGTTGGGATTAATTGGTTTTGTATTGGGGAGCTTTGGGATGGCTTAAGGTGAGGTTTAGATGTTGGAAATGGTGGGAATTCTGGGCACGAAGGGAAGGGCCGCGACTCTGTTCTAGAGCGTTGCGGCCCTAGGATGAAGATGAGCCAAGGAGGCTCGGGCAAAGGTGAGCACCGCGGCACCCAAGGCAAGGGCCACAACACGTGTCTCCTTCCAGGCAAGCCCTTGGTTCTGTTTTAAGGACATGGCTGTGGCTAAGCTTCAAGAGCCGCAACCCTTAGTTGTGCATTTGAACTTTTGGGGATTTTAGGCATGGGAATGTGGTCTAGTATGCTTGGGATCGATTTCACCACCGTGCTTGGTTGGATTCGGATTCCTGGAAGTTAGTTTTATAACCGGAAACCCTAATTTGAATATTAATGGAACCCTATACTTTGGTTGTGACTAGGTGTTAAAAGCTTGGGCTTGGGAACATATCGTGCTTGAGGAGTGTTGCTCGTAAACGATAACTGCAAAGATCAAGGGTAAGAAAACTGCACCTGGTTGAATATTTGTAACGGGACTAAGGGTTCCCTATTGAGTATGCTTGAAAATATGGTATTATTCCATGCAAGCTAATTAGTGAACCAACGGCCTAAGGGTGCCAAGGGTTACACTAGCGTACAGGGCGCGGCTTGACCACTGGTAGCCAAGGACAGCTTAATATGCACTGAACTCAGTTTAAGTGGGCTGGAGTCAGTGGGGTAAACAGAGGGTGCGGCCTAAGTTTTCGGCCCTGATTATCGTGTGATATGAATGTTATAAGTGTTTGATTGCATCCATGATTCTGAATATATGCTGAATGATTAATGTGGACTATTTGGTGAGAGTTCATGCTTAGTGAATTTGCTATCTGTCATTATTGTTTGTGTTGCACATGTTTTCTTGCTGGGCCTTGGCTCACAGGTGCTACGTGGTGCAGGTAAAGGCAAGGGCAAGCTTGATCAGCCTTGATTGGAGAGCTCTGCGAGCGGAATATACATAGCCAGCTGCTCAGCTGCCACGGTTGAGGTTTAAGTAGGGACGCGAGACCCAAAGATTGTCTATTTTGCCTTAGTATGGATAATAATTGTTTATGTACTTTTGGAAGTCTGTAAACCTACTTTTAACTCTGTTTCTTTAGGGATCCCGTGTATATAACAGTTTGATTATTTAAAATGAAACTTTTGAGACCAAAACCTTTTTAACCCTAGCTCATACGTGTTTAGTGACACGTTTTTAAATTAATGACTTGATTAGCAAGTCTTGCACTTTATAAGTACACAGTGTAGCGGTCCTGGATATCCAGGGCGTTACAGTATCAGTTCATGCATCATCCCTCAGTGTAACCACCAGTCTGACGTCCCTTCACCAGAAAATTTGTACAGCCTCATTGAGGTCGCCTTTAGATCAGTTAAGGATAATCCCATATTTTCTAGGGTGGACTTGAAAAGAACATTTACTGAGCTTCCATTGTCTACCAATATCCTTCATACCCTTCAATTAGAGAGCTACACGGTTACCACCAATGATTGGTTGTTTTTCCAGCCGCTGTTGTTTTGATAATCGTTACTCCGGGATAAAATCCATAACATTATGAGTTTTCAGCTTCTGTATATACATCTTTTGGGCTCCATTGCTCATGTCCACTAGATGAGGTCCTCCAACAATGGTAGTTATATCTCCTCCTACTATTGGGGGAGGGTCAACTTGGTTATGATCCATCTGAGTCCTAGGCTGACTTGTCGCAGTTTCCAGAGCTGGACGAGAATTGTGCTTGACAGATTGATTGGGAGCAACTTGGTTTCAAGCATACTGGGCTAATGGTCCAGCCTGAATGAGAGTTTCAGTCTCATCCTTTAGTTGTCGGAAATCATCGGTATTATGACCGATGTCATTGTGGTATCAGAAAAACTTTGAGGGATCTCTCTTCGCCTTCTGATGCCTTAATGGCCCTCGTTTCTTCCAGAGAAGGTGATTAGAGTTTGCCAGGAAAATATGTTCCTGTGTATCAGTTAGGTCAATGTAGGTGGCATAAATGGGATTGAATTTTTCCTCGGACTTATTTTTCTTTGTGTCGTTCTGGTCGCCCTCACCATTCCATTTCCTCTTATTGTTTCCCACTTGGTTAGTCTAAGTAACAGGTTGAGCCGTCGCTACAATGCTTGTCACTGCTCCAGTGGGCTGAATAGGGGCCTGGCCGGTTCCTATGTCAGCAGATCACGCCTCCTCCAAGTTTATCCATTCCTGAGCTTGGGTGAAGAACTTATCTAAACTTTTAATCCCTTTTCGCTGGAGCGCCTGCCATAGATCACCTCCCACCAGGATTCCTATTCTCATTACCATGAGCTTGAAGCTATCATCAGCGTCTCTAGCTCGTGCTGCAACGTTGGCTAATCTTCTTAGATATGCTTTCAAGTGTGTGGGTACGTAGGATTCAAATATTAATTTAGACTCTCTAGATATACTCAACACATGAGATCTAGAGAGGATTGAGAAGAGTAGGGCTATAGAAATTTTTAGAATTTTGGGTTTGTGAAATTCTATCATTTCTTTTCTTGAGAGAGAGTTTGACATTCAAAACAACTTCTGAAAACATCCACTTTAAAATATGCATTCTTTCAGTTTTTATAAAGATAATTAACTAATTTAATTAATCTTTTTTTTTTATTTAAAATAAAACTGACCACTCACATCTATTTTAATTATTTAATTTTAAATCATATTTAAAAAGAATAATTAAATATACAAATACATTTGAAATTCAAAATTCAAATCTCAGGGATAGAAAATATTATTGGGAGGCGCGATTCACTGTACAATACAATGATTGGCGTGAGCCACATTAGGGATTTCCCTAATTTTCTCATTTGTTTTTTTAATTAATATTAGGACAATATATTTTTCCCAAAATAAATATTACTTAATTCAAAATTAACTTTATCTTAAAATATTAGTTTTAAATAAATAAATATCTTATAATGCGATAATTATTAATCTCTCTATATATTAGTCCAAACATGATTAATATTTATTTTAAGATATAGATTTTTAAAATAAAAACTATATAGTTAAATAATTAATTAATTCACAATTAATCAATTGCCTATAATTATCACATAATTATTTCCTTGCCCCGAAAATGTAATTCATTTGCAATTAAGTCATTCTCTCTACAAATCTTCCTTATGACATCCTTACACTTGATAGTGTAGGACAGAGGTGACTTGAGGACCATGGACCTATAATATAAAGCTCCAATAAACCAGATTATTAATCAAGCTCTTTAATCTTATAATCTTATCTATTAATTACGTGACTACTCCACTATAAATATGGAATTGCACTATAAGTATTTATATAATTATATTTTAAGAGTTTTCATTGTAATCCATCGATGTAATAAATAAATGCAGTTCTGTCTTACAACTATTGGTTCATTAATTAGAGTTGGTCAAAATTACAGTTTTACCCTTATAATTACCTCTTGTTTCTTAAGTACCATTAATTCACTAGCGAATAATAATTCTATAATCAAATTATAGATTTGAGCTCAATAACTATTCAGTTCCAGAATTAACCCTTAAGGGAACCTATATTTGATTTGTCACGAAAGTGTGGATTCCATTATTGTAATTCATGTTCCCAACCGTTCATGATATTGATTCTCCAAAACAAAAGTCATTAGCCTCATTGTACTAATAAACCTTAATGAGTGAATCAAAAGATCCAATAAGAACAAACAAGAGTTAATGACTACTCAGGATTTAGACTGATCTACAAATGATCATCTATTATGATAAGAATTAAATCTTTATGGCAAATGGTAAGTTTATAAAGATAGTTAATTCATATCAGTCCTGTCATATATAATTTCTATTATATATAGTACCTTTACCAAGATGTCAATCCACATAAGTAATCTTAATCTAGACTACTTGCATCCCGTATGCTTAGTAAATCGTACTAGTTGTTGGGTTTTATGTCCTTATAAAACCATATCAAACATGTAGCACGATTTCATATTATCAATAAAAGTAGTAGAAATCATTTAGTTTGACAACCGTGTTTCTTGCTTGTTTTATTACATGATTATTGAAATAATACAAACATTTATAAAATCCCAAACATATAGATAGTTACAATTATAGTGACTAGGTCACAATAGATTATAGGTGTAATTATATGTTCAAAAGAACGAGTCCTAAGATTAGATTAGTGCATTGGATTTTCACTGATTAGACAATCTACAATACGATCTACTTTTACATTCGGGGTGTGATGTCTTGTCCAAGGCATCGACCAAGTAGATAAGATCAGATGTATTTAGTTACATCAGACTAGGACTGATATTGATTATTGATTGATAAATAAGTATCGTTGTTATCGAATCTAATCAATATCACAACGTTGACCATATGTTAAGTCGATCTTAATTCTGAGTGATAATATTCTATTATATTATTTAAATCTTTTGACTTGTTCGTTACCAGCTTACCCTACGGTCTATCCCATACTTACATCTTGGAGATTTAATAGTGTAATTGAGTGAGAGTATTATTCATAGATATGAAATCTATAACTTCTGTATGAGAAGTGAAAAGATGATTTCCTTAACTGCTTTGTTCAAAAGGTTAAATGACTGAGATCTCATTTCTGTGATTATGTTCACAAAAATATCATTTATAAGGAACTTAGTGGGAGTTAAGGATAAAATACTGATGAGGGGTAAAACGGTAATTTTCACCCATCTCGCTAGTAAGTCATCGATAGAGGATTGACTGACTGTAATGGTTATAACAATAGATAACGTATTTATGGTTTTGAAAATATGTTCTATGAATTCAAGAGTTCAATTCCGAGTCTATAGTGGAGTCATGAGGAATTAATAAGGTAGTGAAATTATTCGTACATAAATTCACAGTAACTTGTTGGAGCTTGATTTTATGGATCCATGGTCCCCGCATCACCTTTGAGTAAATCATCTAGAATGTCTCAATTAATTGATTTAATTATCAATTAGGATTTTTAAAGTTGACTAGATCAATTTTGAATTTTTTTTTACAGAGATATGAGATTTAGAGAATAAACGAGAATCTTTGGGTAATTATTAATATTGATAAATTGGTGTCAATATAAATAAATAATATTAAATCAAGTTTCAAATTATAATTAGTTAATTTGAATAAGGATTTAATGAATTAATTAAAAAGTAAATAAATAAAAGATTTTGAATTTAGGCCCAATTGGGATTTAAATTCAAAACAAAGAGATTGTGCCCAAGTCTATTTATGACAGCCCAAGGATTTTATTTTTGTTTATTATTTTTAATTAATTTAAATTTAAATAAAGCCCATTGAGTTGCCTATATAAGGAATATGATAATTAGGGTTTTTATAGGAAGTGAGTTTCAGTTGATTGGTAAGTGAAGACATAAACAGTCTAACATTTCTTGGTTACTCTCTCTTCTTCTTCTCTTCAAGATCTCTATCTCATGTGTTGAGAATCAGCCCACACTAGTTCTAGGTTGATCAAGGCTTGGTGAGGAAGACTATGTTGCTGATCTTGTTCAATCTCTTGATAATACTCTGCTACAGAAAGGAATCAAGAATTAGAGAGATTGAACGATGGAGTTGTTCCAGTTCCGCTGCGTAATGTAAGTTTTTACTTTACTCTATATTTGTATCAATTTCATAGGAGCATGTTCTAGGAATTTTCATATTTTTTTGATAATATGTAAATTGCATGAAAATAAATAAAGATCTTGCAATAAATTTTTCCAACACTAGTAACCATTCATTAAGGATTCCTTACTTTAATATGTTATTGACTATTTTATTCATTGTATATGATCTTAATTCTCTCGTACTAATACAATATCATATCCTCATAAATGAATATGGAATTTTCTTGATATTCATATAAATTATTCAAATAATAATTTTAACAGTCAAATATAATAAAATTGTACTTTTATTTAAATTAATAAAATGTCTTTACATGCTTTTAAGGCATAAATACTAATACGGATTGCTTAAATTGTGTATCAACGATAACACCAAACGTGACTTGCCCAAACTCCCAAAACAAGTGATCACAGATAACAAATCTCCAATCACTTGGGGGCAGATGAGTAGGGCTCAAATCATTCATAAGCTATATTCCTCGTGTGCAAGACCTAAGCTAAGCTCTAAAAACAAGAACCTAAAAGAGGTAGCTTAGATTTTTCAAACCTTAGAGTCGACACTAGGCACGGGAGAACTTGAATATGGTCCCCGACCACTGCAATCTTGTGACTAAGGTGTCTTCGGATCCAAAGTCAATGCGAAAAATAGTGGATCGAAAGTATAGCTTAAAAATCCTTGGGCCAACTCAAATAAGAGGAACCTAAAAGAGGTATCTTAGAGCTTGGAAATGGATGAACAAAGCTTAGAAAACTTGAGTAATCTCACTATGAGACCTAAGGACATCCTGGGACCTTAGTGTCAAAATGATGAGTGCGCAGAAGCTTAAGAAAATGTTAACCTAGGTTTAAGACACATTACGGTATATGCGAAAACCTAGAAGGCTTAGGTGCACATTGGAGCCCTAACACTATAGTAACTCGAATACTTAAATGAAAGGCACAAGGCTGCCAAATAATCCAAACATAGTCAAAGAAATTTGGCACTAATTAATGATAAAGAGGCCTGAGTGCATCACGAGGCCTTAGTGCCAATACTATATACATTGAGAACCATAAAAACATTTAACTTGTTACGGAAAATTAACATATAAGTATGCAAAAAGTTATCAGAAAATAGAGATACATTAAGTTACATAAAATATGTACACAAAATGGCTCAAGAGCACGAGCAATATAGTTTATGCTCCAAGGGCCTGAAGACTTATAAAATATTACACAAAAATAATAAAGAAGTAAGGACTACTCGAGAGGCTATCTATCACCACTGGTGGGGCCTCCGAGGACTCATGGGGCAACTGTTTGTCGAGGATTATGATGTTTTCAGCGCCTGCGGACCAGGGAGTAGTCAGAACATTGTTGACAAGGGCCTCCTTGGTTTTCAGGCGCTCCTCACAAAGGGCTCGAACAGAGGCCTCATAGTCGCCAAGATAGCTCAAGTCTAGCTCGGGGTTACAAAGCCACACCTAGAATATTGCATCCATAACAACTGAGTTGGATAGCTCCCAGAACTTAGTGACCTCGACTCGACTCGACTCTCCTCTAGTACCTCGGCCACCCGAGCCACCTGAGCATTAATTCGTTTCTTTAGAACCGACTCCTAGTGGATTAAGTCCGCCTTGTCCATCTCCAGTGAAGCAATTCTCTCCCAAGCCTCAATCAATTCTTCTCGAGCAATGTCCCTCTCTTTTTCAGCAGCTTCCTAACTTGCTTTCTCCTCATCCCGAGCATGCTTAGCCTCTGCGAGAGACTGAGTCTGGTTCTTTGCCTCTTCAGGAGAGAGAACACCGTCACCCTTCTTGGCTAGCTCAGCCTCAGCCCTGTTCAACAATTCTGTGTAATTCTGGAGCTCCTGATGAAGTGTTAGCTATCCAACATCAATCCCTTCATGTCCTCACTCTGTTGGATGGTGAGGAGGGCCATCTGAAAGAAAGGAAAATGTTAGAAACCAGATAAGCATGAACAAGATCAATAGTCGGGAAGTACAACAGAAAAAAAAGAACTTACCAGCACAAAGATTACCGACTGATTATGGGAAAGGTGAGCAATAGTGTGCTCTCACAATTAGGCCCATCAACGAGGGGGTATGCTCCCCATAATGTCTCCCACTATTGGAAGAACCCGACCGCAAGTGGGGTGATCCCCTCCTTGAGGCCACAGATATATTCCATGAACCCCCTGTGGATCGACGACTCTAAATCCTCTAGGCCTTGGCCTGAAGATGGGCCGCTCAAGGGTCTCAAAGATGGACTACGGTTTAAGGAAGCAGTCAAGGAAAGGGCTGACTCCTCGGCAACATCTTTCCCACATTGGACTGCTTGGTCGAAGGCCTCTTGGGCCACTTGAATCCTGCCAATGTAGGCCAGCCACAATGGATGATGATTATTCAAATCCTCCCGAGCATCTATGGAGAATCGCTGACTGAGATGGTCAAACCCAGTGCCTAAAAAATTGGGGGAGCATCTATGGTACTGATCCTTATTCTCTTCTCTGCTCGCAAGGATTCATCAGCCTGTGTCTTCCTTTTCCAAGAAACCAGGGCCGCATTTTTCTTCTCGACATCCAGCTAAACCCTATCCATCTAACCTGAAGGATGAAAAGAAAAAAATATTATATTAAAGGGCTAAAGAATAGCAACCACAATATAACATGCACTCCAACACTCAGAACATCATCCCACCATCGAGGATCTCCTCAACTGCCTCGGACCTCTGGGATGGAAAAAGTCCTCGCAAGGCATCCAGGTCTTCATCATTGCTCGAAGACACCAACTCCTCAACAATCCTATCCATAAAATAATGCAGGAGACTCAAATCCAAGCCTGTGTTGGTGCTACACTTGTTGAACCCTCGAGCTCGCATTGCCATGAGCTATTCGACGACAGTTTTCCTTACGAGATTCCATGGATGGTGGTGATGAACCATTTCGTCGAAACAGTCGAGGTAATCGGCAAACTATCGCCTCGACCAATGTCAGTCGGAACATCCATATCGACACAATGTAGGATAAAAGAAGAGTGCCCCAGACTGTGACCTTCATCGAAACTTTGAGGAACAAAGAGTGAGATCTCATCACCTTGGTTCTCAACCTCCAATTGTCTCTGTGTACATAGCAAATTATTGACGCACTGGACACGTACGACTTCAAAGGCCTCGTTGACCTCATCCTCCAACTCTATTTGGGGCTTGGGAGCTTTCCCTTTAGGTAGACGAGTGTCGGGGACAACTTGGCCTAGATTCAACGCCTCCTCCTAGTCGCTCAATAAAGGAAATTGTCGAGAGTTCTTTGCAACCTCGTTGAATTCATCCTCCAAGGGCCTGAAATCCAAAGCATCCAAATATGTGGGCTCTTCAACCACCACCACTGGGAAGACGCGACTTTCCCTCCAATGGGGTTGGACAATCCCCATCATGGTGAGGTGATCCACTCTTTGCTCGGGACCGATAAGTCCTGCCCTTCGTAGCTTGGTGGTGGTTGTCAGGAGCAGTATGTCCCTCTCTTTGTGTGTGAGGGCAAGAATGGCTTTGGCCCATGCCAAGTACTCGTCGGTTTGTTTAGGCCTCTCGTATTTACCTATGAAATAGAGGTCGGGAACTCATGAGATAAAGGAAAGTAAAGAATGGTAAGTACGAATTTTTGGTATTAAATATGAAAATCACAATATGCAACAGAATGGTATCTTTTAAAAAAATTATTAATACCGGCGAGGACCATACATATATAAATATATTAAATCACATACAAATAGATAAAAGATCACCTCTTGAAGCCTATCAAGTGTCCTTGAATCTTTTTGTATAAATCAAAGATCTTCCTATCCTTATTCTGAAAGCTCACACCTTGATCATCCAGATCAATCCTCAAACACACAAGGACGTGTGTTGGCACATAGGATTCAAAGGTTGATTTAGAACTCTCTAGATGTACTCAGCACATGAGATCTAGAGAGGTTTGAGAAGATAGAGGCTATAGAAATGTCTAGAATTTCAAGTTTAGGAAATTCTATCATTTTCTTGAGAGAAAGTTTGACAGTAAAAAACAACTTCATAAAACTTCAACTTAAAGTATCACTTCTTTCATGTTTATAAAGATAATTAACTAATTTAATTAATCTTTATTTTATCTAAAATAAAACTGACCAATTACAACTTATTTAATTTAAATCATATTTAAAAAGAATAATTAAATAAACAAATAAATTTGAAATTCAAAATTCAAATCCCAGAGAAATTTTCTATCCAGATTTTCATATTTATTTAATTAATTAATATTTAAGAAAATATATTTATCCTAAAATAAATATCAGTTAATTCAAAATTAACTTTATCTTAAAATATCAGTTTTAAATAATATAAATAAATTTCTTATTAAAAATATCTTATAATAAGAAAATTATTAATCTCTCTCTATATTAATCCAAACATGATTAATATTTATTTTAACGTATAGTTTTTCAAAATAAAAACTATATAGTTAAATAATTAATTAATTTCCTATAACTATCACATAATTATTTCCTTGCCCTGGAAAATTAATTCCTTTGCTAATAAGTTCTTCTCTCTACAAATGTTCCTTATGACATCCTTACCCTTGACAGTGTACGACAGAAGTGACCTGGGAACCATGG
This sequence comes from Humulus lupulus, assembly GCF_963169125.1. Taxonomy (NCBI): domain Eukaryota; kingdom Viridiplantae; phylum Streptophyta; class Magnoliopsida; order Rosales; family Cannabaceae; genus Humulus; species Humulus lupulus. The sequence goes on from NC_084793.1 coordinate 135,778,007, forward strand.
ACTTATAATGCGAAGCTCCAATAAACTAGATTATTAATCAAACTCTTTAATCTAATAATCTTATTTATTAATTCCATCGTTACTCCACTATAAGTATGGAATTGCACTCTAAATATTTATAGAATTATATTTACAGAGTTTTCTTTTTAGTCTATTGATATAATCAATAAATGTAGTTATGTCCTCCAATAATTAGTTCGTTAATTAGAGCTGGTCAAAATTATCGTTTTACCCTTCTAATTACCTCTTATTCCTTAAGTACCATTAATTCACTAGCGAATAATTAATTTATAACAAAATTATAGATTTGAGCTCAATAACTATCCAGTTCGAGAATTAACCCTTAAAGGAACTAATATTTGATATGTTAGGAAAGTATGGATTCCATTATTGTAAATCATGTTCTCAGTCATTCATGATATTCAATCTCCAAAACAAAATTCATTAGCCTCATTATACTAAGAACCCTTAACAAATGAATCAAAAGATCCAATAAGAACAAACAGGAGTTCATGACTACTCAGGATTTAGACTGATATACAAATGATCATCTATTATGATACGAATTAAGTTTTTGTGGAAAACAATAAGTTTTTTAAAGATAGTTAATTCATATCGGTCATGTCATATATAATTTGTATTACATACAGTACCTTTACCAAGATGTCTATCCACATAAGTAATTCGAAACTAGACTACTTGCATCTTGTATGCTTAGTAAACTATACAAGTAACCATTCATTAAAGATTCCTTACTTTAATATGTAACTCACTATTTTATTCATTGTATATGATCTTAATTCTCTTGTACTAATACAAGATCATATCCTCATAAATGAATATAGAATTTTCTTGCTATTCATATAAATTATTCAAATAATATTTATAACATTCAAATATAATAAAATTGTAGTTTTTTTTAAATCAATAAAATTTCTTACATGTTTTTAGTGCATAAATCCTAACAGAAATGAGGCTCTAAGGAGATAAGCTTACCGACTCGATTGAATGTTATTACGAGTGTCAAAGCCTACCGAGAAGAAAAATATGTTTTTTGAATCCCGAGGCTTGTTCTCATTGTGGTGGAGTGTTCGATAAGGAGACATCCATTTTGTCAGCTGGTAGAAACCGTCCTCCTTCCATCCACCTTTCTTAGGAGAAACTTTCATCTGGAAATGGTAGTGAAGCTCCTCGGGGATCGGAAGAACCCAATCTTTCTCTTTGCACAACACGTAAAACGCCGCTAATAATCAGTAGACGTTGGGTATGTGCTGGAAAGGTGAGATCCGAATCCACACCACCAAGTCGATGAAATATTGGTGGAGTGGAAGGGTTGGACTAGTTTCTAGATGGGCTTGGCTTCAAGCCGGGAACCCATTATAAGCGTAACATGCTCTCTCTGTCCTATAGTGCTCCTCTATAGCACCGAGCACCTCCAAAGTTGTCATTTCAGAAACGATCCTCTTTGACTCAAAGTGGGTAGCCCTGGGATGAGGTGCTCAGGAGTCCATAGTCGGGCCCAATGGTCTTTGAGAAGCAGCAGCAGGCACCGCTCGAGCTTGTTAAGGTTGAGCCATTAGACCTGGGAGTGAAACTGCTATTGTAGCATCCCAGAATTCCTAATAAGACTTAATGCCTTGATTAGTGGGCCAATAGGGCATTATTGGAATATTATTTGTTTATATGTGAACTAATTGAATATTTATGCGATTATGTGAATTGCATGGGTTATATCATTGTATGACTGATTAAGCATGTTTAAGTGTATTAAATGTGCAAAACAGGCCTGCTTTTATTTAAAGGGGCATATTTGTAATTTTGACCCGCTGAAAGTATAATTGTGATTGAATGATATTATATGATTGAGACCAAATTATTATGTGGATATATTTGAGATATTCGGTAAGAGTCAGTCGTTTTGAGCAAGATAATGGTTTAGTCACAACAGAGATTTATACCAAGCTCGAGGTGAGCCAAGGGGTATTTTGGTAATTCGATGAGTTATCGAGACTCATTAGAGTATGAGTCGTATTTTGGGAAAATAGGGATATTCTGGGATTGGCAAAATTCATTAGGAATTATAAGTGTGATTGAATGATATTATATGATTGAGAGTATAATTGTGATTGAATGATATTATATGATTGAGACCACATTATTATGTGGATATATTTGAGATATTCGGCAAGAGTAAATCGTTTTGAGCAAGATAGTAGTTTAGTCACAACCGAGATTTATACCTAGCTCAAGGTGAGCCAAAGGGTATTTTGGTTGTTATCCCCAAAATTTGAAAACGATGACGTGGCAATAGAAGTGACAAATGGCAAGGAATGGCTGGGTAATTTGGCTTAGGAGTGACTCGGTAGATCAGTAAAGATTTTTGACTGACCAGTCAAGTGTCATGACCGACCAGTCATGACCTTAGCCGACCAGCCATGTGCTTGTCCGCCCAGTCAATGCCCTTGGCTGACCAGTCATGTGCTTGTCCGCCCAGTCAATGCCCTTGGCCGACCAGTCATGTGCTTGTCTGACCAGTCAGATGCTTGTCTACCCAGTTAGGTGCTTGTCCACCCAGTCATGTGCTTGGCTGACCAGTGGAGTGCTTTGGCCCTTCATTTTTCCTCCTGAGTGTGATGTGGACCGACTAGACAGAACAGTGCTACGCAAAGGATCCCAGTAACGGTTTCAAGAAGAATCAGTCATACCTGTGCGGGAATCTCTCAGATTATCCCACAAAAATAGTGTATTGTTGTATTTTGAATATTATTATTAACTGAATATAGTGAGAATAGTGAAATATCCCGATTATGGGGGACATCATTTGTACAATCCTGAGCCTATAAATACAAGGCCCATGGCATCATAAAGAGGATTCAGATTTGAATTTTCTCAGAGAATATTTGTATCTGGAGAGAAATATTGTATTCATTTCATCTGCACTAAAGAAACTCAGTTGACTGTAGATCTATAATCATAACTCGAAGTGGACTAGGCTATTACCAACACATTGGGGCTGAACCACTATAAAAATTGTCTGTGTCGTATATTTCTCTTGAAGGTTTTTTGTCGTTTTGACGTCTACCCGTCGTTGGCCAAAAATGCAGTCAACATTTTGGTGCTTTCATTGAGAGCCTGAAGAGAAAGATAGATAATCACCGTAGCATTATGGTGCCTAAGAACACCAATGCGGCCTCTAAGAAGCCAGGTTCCTCTAAAGAGCCTGCTAGATCAGAAGGTCCTAGCCCTCAAGACCATGAGACTGAGCCTAGAGTCTTGCTCGAGGACGTGACTCCAGAGGTTGAACAACTTCAAGAATCCATGGGGGCTTTCCAGGAGGAAATGGCATAATTCAATGCCAGACAGGAGTCGTTCGCTGAAGAAATGGCTAGGCAGAAGGCTGCATTTGAGTAGCAAAGATGGGAGATGGACGCTAGGAGCGAAGAAATCAGGCGATAGCAGGAGGAGGCCGATAGGTGACATCGCGAGGTTGGACTCGCTCTAGAGGAAGCTACGCAGCTGGTCTAGGCCAATGCCCAAGCTGCAGCACGAGGAGCAACCACCCAGGAGCAAGGACCACAGAAGCTGGTCGCAAAAACACTGACAGACCCACTTCTCGAGGACCAAATAGGAGTGGTAGTAACCCACCCGGTCGGGAAGAAGATGGGGTCTGATCGGGCACTGCCTCAACCCAAAGGGGGAACTCCAGAACCCCCTCAAGGAGCCACTGATCAGAGACTTCCAGATCCGGAAGTCACAAGTCAGGCAGTAAGAAAACTCCACCTGAGCAGGAGCAAAATAGGGCTCCTCGAGGTAAAGAAACTTCACACTTCAAAGACGGGCATGGTCGTGATGAAGCTGGTAGTCATCACACTAATTAGTTGAAGGATAAGAAGGACAACAGCCAGCGAGGAGGAAAAGACCACCCAGCGCAGACAGGAAGGCCACCACTGCATCCCAACCAGCAGCGTAGTGGCAAGGAGCATTTCCCGCATGGCAAGCCTTCCGAAAAAACTCGGAGTACGGTGTTCGATTGGTTAGGGAGGCATATCTCTCAGAAGGATCTAAGAGACGTCATTGTTGACAGGAGAAGGACCGTCCCGGTCAAAGGGAGAGATCCGAACCGACCTACCAGTCAAGTAGAAATACTAGATGATGGTCTGCCGGATAGGAGAGCCCGACCAGGCGGTCCCGAGAATGAGTCCCAAGCAGTGGCCCCAGGCATCCAAGCCCAGCTTGATGCTCTGACAGCAACAGTTCAGGGTCTGTCAAAATGACCTTCTGCAATCGATCCAGTAGACCACATGAGTGGCAGCCCATTATGTGCTCGAATTAGAGCAGCCCAGCCACTAGCGAAGTACAAAGCACCGGTACTGCCAGTTTATACAGAAAAGGCAGATCCGATAAGGCATGTAGGGAAATTCGAAGACCAAATGGAGCTGCTCAGAGTGAGTGATGACTATCGGTGTAGAGTTTTCCCCACTACATTGTCTGACACTACCCAAGAGTGGTATTGGAAATTTAAGCCAAACTCCATCACTTCTTGGGAGAGTTTCAGGAAAGAGTTTTGTAGGCGGTTCAGCGCTGCACGGACCCCTCCAGTTTATGCCAATCACTTGGCAGATATTAAATAATGGAAAGATGAATCTATCAAAAACTACATACAAAGGTTCATGAGAGAAGCCAACCGAGCAACCGCGGTTGAAGATGAGGGGAAGATGGTGGCCATTTCTTTTGGCATAATCTATCGGAGTCCTTTATGGGACAGTATTCATCGCAACCCAATTTCAACGTTACAACAATTTCTTGACCGGGCAGACAAGTATATGAAATTGGATGACACGATTGAGAAGGGAGAGAAAGACCTGAACAATTCGAGCGGATCGACTGATCCTCCCAAGAATGGTGGAAATGATCAAGGTGGTGGTAAGAAACATGGGAATAACGGGTCTGACCGCCACAATGAAAAGCAGGCTAAGTCAGGATCAAATGACAAGCCAACTAAGTATGAACCTTGGTTCACCAATTACACCACTCTTTCGGCCAGCCGAGCGGAGATATATCTCGCAAGTCATCAGGAGGTCCCCTACCGGAAACCCCCACCCATCAAAAAGGAGATGAGTAAGAGAGATTTGAATAAGTTCTGTCATTTCCATGGAGACTATGGTCACGACACGAATGAATGCAATCATCTCAAAGACGAGACAAAATTTCTCCTCTGGTCGGGGAAATTGAAAAAATATCGAGCAGAAAAGACCCAAGGAGAGGGAAGTAACAATAATCCTAGGTTTAAGCGGCAATGATCCCCACCTTTGCAACCCGAGCCTGTGGAATTGACTTTAGACACCATATGTGGAGGTCCACATCTAGCTGGGGATAGCAACAAAGCAAGGGAGAGGTATGCTCGAACCCTTCGACATGAGTTGGATGCAACATCGACGTCCGAGGTCATGACTGTAGAGGAGCAGCCTCCGAAGAACCCACGATACGAAAGTGAGGGCTCACTTTCACTGAAGATGGTGCACGACATGTGAGAAATCCTCATAATAACCCTCTCGTCGTGACAATCCAAATAGCAAATATGAAGGTGAAGAGATGCCTGGTCGACACAGGGAGTTTTGTGAACATTATCTACAAATCATCCTTTGAAAGGATGAAACTATCAATCAATGACTTGAAGCCATGCTCTCAAGTCATCTATGGATTTACTGGAGAAGGGTTGTCACCAGGTGGAACGATCAAGTTACCAGTCACAACGGGGGATGCTCCCAAGCATGAGACAGTCATGACAGATTTTTTGATAGTCGACTGCCCATCCGCCTATAATGTGGTTATTGGTCGACCACTACTCACAACCTTGCATGCGGCAATCTCTATATGGCACCTTTCTATGAAGTTCCCAACCAGTGCAGGCATAGGTTGCGTCCGAGGAGACCAGAGAGAGGCTAGGAAATGTTATAATGCCTCGGTAGCTAAAGCACGAAAGGGGGCCAAAGAAAACAACATGATTGTATGTTTAGATAGAGAGGAGATAGAGGAGATGGATGTTGACCAAAGCTTTACAGTCGTAGCCGATCAGGAAGGAATGTTAGAAAAGTTTGGCCAAGAAAGCACTCTTGGTTTAAGTGAACAACAAGCCCCATCCGGTGATGAAGTCACCAAATAAGGTGTTGCCCAAAGCGAGGGAAGGGACTTCGATCCTCGCTTTGGGGATTATGATAGTGAGGTGGGACCTACAGAAGAGTTAGAGGAGGTTCCAATAGATGAGAATGACCCGACCAGAGGGGTCAAGGTTGGAAAAAAGCTGAGGATAGAAGTAAAAGCACAGCTGGTAGAATTTTTGCAGAGGAATCAAGATGTCTTCGCCTGGTCTCACAAGGATATGGTGGGTATCACATCAACTATGATCACTCACGTGCTCAACGTGGATGAAAGCTATCCAGCAGTGCAGCAGAAGAGAAGGTTGCTTGACAAGGATCGAGCAAAGGCTCTCAAAGAGGAGGTGGAGCGGCTAAAGGAAAACAGGTTTATAAGGGAGGCCTATTACCCTGCATGGGTTTCAAACCCAGTGTTAGTGCCCAAGTCCAATGGAAAGTGGAGGACTTGTGTGGACTTTACCGACCTGAACAAAGCATGTCCAAAGGACTGTCTTCCTTTGCCAAGAATAGACCAGTTGGTGGACACGACCTCTGGTCATGAAACATTGTCCTTCATGGACGCTTACTCAGGGTATAACCAGATTAGTATGCACCCTCCCGATGAGGAGCATACCAGTTTCCGAACAGACATAGGGTTGTATTGTTATAAGGTCATGCCATTCAGCTTAAAGAACGCGGGGGCCACATACCAGCGTTTAGTGAATGGCATGTTCCATGAATTAATTGGCAAGAACATGGAGGTGTACATAGACGATATGCTGGTGAAGTCAAAGGAAGCTGAAGGACATGTACAAGATTTGGAGGAAAGCTTTGCAGTATTGAGAAAGTACAGCATGAAGTTGAATCCTCTCAAATGCTCGTTTGGAGTAAGTTCGGGAAAATTTCTGGGGTTTATTGTGAACTCGCGAGAAATATAAGAAAATCTGGAGAAGATAAAAGCGCTCGCAGAAATGAAATCTCCGGCCAGAATTAAGGATGTGCAAAGCTTGACTGGGCGGATTTCTGCTTTAAGTAGGTTCATCTCTAAATCGACGGACAAGTGTGTCCCGTTTTTTAACTTGCTTAGAGGAAGCAAGAAGTTTGAATGGACAGAAGAATGTGAGCAAGCTTTTCAAGCCATAAAGGAACACTTAGCTCAACCTCCTATTCTTTCAAAGCCAGTTGATGGGGAAGATCTCTTTGTTTACCTAGCAGTCACAGAGCACGCTGTTAGTGCTGCTCTAGTGCGAGAAGAAGATAGAGTGCAGCGTCCGGTGTACTACGTTAGCAAGTGACTGATAGGAGCAGAGTCCAGGTATCCCATGATTGAGAAGTTGGCCTATTGCTTGGTACTTGCTTCTCGCAAATTGCGACCGTACTTCCAGGCACATCCCATTAAAGTCCTTACCAACCAGCCTCTACGTCAAGTCTTGCAGAAGCCAGAGTCATCCGGTCATTTACTTAAATGGGCGGTTGAATTGGGTCAATTTGCGATCAAGTATCAACCAAGATCTGCTATTAAGGGTCAGACTTTGGCGGATTTTATTGCTGAATGTACTGGAATTCCTGATAATCATGACCAGCAAGACCAGGTGACTGGGCAGAGAGAGGATTTTCCTACTTGTAAAATTTTTGTTGATGGGTCGTCGAACGAACATAATGATGGGGCAGGAATTATATTGGTCAGACCAGAGGAACATCGAATTCATTGTGCACTAAGGTTCAGATTTAATGCTTCTAATAATGAGGTGGAGTATGAAGCCCTCCTAGCAGGCTTGCGCTTGGCTAGAGATGTTCGCGCCCGGTCGGTCGAAATAAACAGTGATTCCCAATTGGTGGTCTACCAAGTCTTAGGGGAATATCAAGCAAGGGGCCTGCGCATGGTGGCGTACTTGAAAAATACCAAGGATCTGCTAGCACAATTCGAAGAGTATACTATTAAGTTGGTACCACGGGAGCAGAACTCTAACGCAGACGCTTTAGCAAAATTAGCTAGTGCAAAAGAGGCAGAAACTTTGAATATAGTACCAGTGGAATATTTAGCAGAGCCAAGCATTAATGAACAAGAAGCCATGCTCATCACAATAGCTAACACTTGGATGACACCCATTATTATTTACCTTGAGCAAGGAATCCTCCCAGATGATCGTAATGAAGCAAAGAAGATTATGAGGCAAGCTGCTAGGTACATTATGATGGATGGGGTGTTGTATAGAAGAGGGTACTCTTTGCCTCTACTAAGGTACATAGCACCCGACCAATCAAAAAACTTATTGGCTGAAGTGCATGAGGGTTCTGTGGAGATCATGCTGGGGGGCAAAGTCTATCTAAAAAGATTTTGCGGCAAGGATTTTTCTGGCCTACAATGAATGAAGATTCCATGGAGTATGTGAAGAAGTGTGATAAATGCCAGAGATTTTCTAAAGTACCCAGGGCACCTCCGAATGTATTGAAGCAAATGCAGAGCTCGTGGCCTTTTACAGTATGGGGCATTGATCTGATCGAGAAACTACCCAAAGGGAAAGGAGGAGTACAGTTTGCAGTAGTTGTTGTGGATTATTTCACCAAGTGGACCGAAGCCGAACCACTAGCAACAATCACCTCAAAGAAAGTGTTGGATTTTGTGGTTAAGAATATAATATGTCGCTATGGTCTGCCCAAGAAGATAGTCTCTAACAATGGCACTCAGTTCGATAGTGACCTATTTACCGACATCTGCACTAGGCATGGCATCACGAAAAATTTCTCCTTGGTATCTCATCCGCAAGCCAATGGGCAAGTTGAAGCCGTAAATAAAACTTTGAAAGATACTCTAAAAAAGCGTCTAGAGCGAGCTAAGGGTACTTGGGCAGAAGAATTACCAGAAGTTCTTTGGTCATACAGGACCACTGCTCGGACAGCAACTGGTCATACCCCTTTCTCCTTGGCATATGGGTATGAAGCCATGTTACCTGTGGAAGTAGACCCACCATCTCATCAGAGAACCATGTATGGCCAGGAGGAGAATCACCATTTGCTAGCTGAATCTTTAGATTTCCTTGAGGAGAGACGAGAAAAAGCAAGCTTGAGAGTTGCTGCTCATCAGCAAAAGGTGGCCCGCTATTTTAATTCCAAAGTCAGAGATCGAAAGTTCCAGGTCGGGGATTTGGTCCTCAGAAAGGTGTTCATCAGAGACCCGATGACTGGAGTGCTAGGACCAAACTGGGAGGGACCGTATCAGATTGAGCAAGTCTTACCACCCGGCACTTACAAACTCGCTCGATTAAATGGAGAGCTGATCAGGAACTATTGGAATGGCGAGCACTTAAGGAAATATTATCAATAAATACTGCTTACAGAGTAGTAGCTTTGTCTCAAGTGTTTAACTTGTTATTTAAGTTTGTTTGTGAATTGGCTATTTGCTAACCAGTCATGTTATTTTGAACAATTTTGTTTTCTTTGAGACTCGTAATTAGACACGCTCTGTACTTTTTTTTTCTTACGAGTAATAAAAGAGATCACGCGCAGCGCAGTCGAATCTTGCTACAAATTTTGCATATGTGTTGATTATTCTTGCTTTGGCAGTGTTCAACTGTCATTACAACTTAAAACAAAAAAGGTTTTCTGAAGGAAATACCGGGCAATGTTCAACTGGTCGGTATCCATCAGATGAATGACCAACGTTTAAATAGTTGCATGTTTTTGCAGTGTTTAACTGCTGAAATATCCTTTGTATGTTCAATGTGTTTCACGAGTAATAACTGCTCGGACAAATTCGGTCAAGTAGCAAGTGATCAAGGATTTTTCAACCCTCAATCACTTGGGGGGCACATAGGGTATGCTGGTATACAATTCAACACAAGCAATAAGAACACGAGCAAAGATATTTGTTTTCAGGCTGAATTGTAAATCTTTGAAGTCAAAAAGGGTCGTTAAGCTAACTTGTTTTACAAAGCTTAATTAACTTGGAATTTTTTCAAAATTTTAAGTTAAGAACAACTATTCGTGTGTAAATAAAATGCTATGCTCATAAAATGTTAGAGCAATAAGAATGTGAGAAAGTATGCTTAGTAGTAACTTATGAAATGTTTATAATTTCTAAGTTAGAAAACTAAGTACTCATATGAAAATATAAGGCATCTATGTAATAAAACTTTTAAATGATTAAGTCTAAAAAAGTGAAGTGTTCATGCCAATAGCTCAGCCATACGAGCAAAAGTACAGTAGCAAAATACAAAATAAAGGTCTACTAGTATGCTAAAGAGTCAGCTGGTTGGATGGAGTCTCACTGGTCGGATGGAGGCTCACTGGTCGGCTATGAGGCTCCCTGGTCAGGTTGATCAACACCTTCCTCAGCATCAGTTGCTTCTTCCGGTCGGAACGATAGCGTGGGGGAAAACAGTGTGGTACCAGCAGGATTAGCTGCTTCCTCAGCATCCTTTGCCTCGCATTTGGCAAGCTCTTCTGCCTTGGCCTCCTCTGTGAGAAATTCGAGGTTGATAGGTTTGTTCAGCTTCCACACCTGGTAAAAGCAATTTAAACAAATCTCCTTGTAGCGAGTGAGATCGGCTTCTTTCTCTCGCTTTAGCTCCTCGTTCTCACAAGTCAATCTCTCTAGCTGATTAGTCAATGACTTGTTGATTTGAGTTTGTTTTTGGTTCTCGTCAGCCAACCCCCCAAGAGACTCATTCCGCTCAGCCACGGTCTTCTCTGCCTGCTCCACCTTGGATTTGAGATCTTTTTCCAAGGAAGTTAAAGTCTCCACTTTAGTTTAGGCATCCGGTAGTTGATCATTTAAGACCTTGATCAATTCCTTGTAGTCTACTGCTCGATGCTGAGCGTGGCTGGTGGTGATAAGCGACTGCATGGAAAACAGGAGGTTATTACAAGTAAAAATGATTAATAACAAACTGTCTTGTGATAAAATACTTACATTCATTAGCTGAGCGAGCCCTCTTTGTAAGATGACTTCAACACTAAGCCGAGGTAAGGATTCAAAGCTTTGAATCGTTGAAGCATCATGAAGGGTTTGGTCAAGCAGTTCCTTCCCAATGTTACCAGCAGTGCGAAGGGCCTCACTCAAGCCAGTCAGGCGAGTGGGGGTTAGGCTCGCATAGGGAGAAATCGACGAAGGGGTCAGCTGCGGGATTGTAATCGGCTCCTCGGGTTGTCTTCCTTGGCTTGTCAAGGTTGTCCTTGGAACTTTGCTTGAGGGGTTTGAGCCACTTCCTTCCCCATATTTCCTTTTTTGGGCAAGAGTGGTGTTGAATTGCCTAAACATCTCTGAATCTGCAAAAGAGTAAACACAAGACTTGTTAGTAATAAGTAAAGCAATATGTGGGTAAATACTTTACAACTACCAAATAGCTCTATAAATCCCATATAACCAAGTTATTTAAAATCAAACATCTCACTATGACTATTAGACCTGAGTTTAGGATTTGGTCAAGGAAGTCATCCTCTTCATCAGATGATGAGCTTAAGTCTCTATGAAGCTGGATGGTCTTTCCTTTCCCAGGCTGTGTGGGAATAACATGTCTGTGTTGATCCTCTGACTGGAGTTCCCTAATGATAAGGTCGCCTGGTCTACGAGAGTAGGGAGACGGTCCAGGAGAGAACTGATCAGTCACTACCTCAGTATCGGTGTTTGACTGGCCAGTTGCATTCGCTTCCTCAGTAGTACTCTCTACTATGATGTTCTGGTTACTTGGTAGCAGCCCCACCATCTGAAGATTATCCACAGTAACCAATTCTATCATGTTATTCTCCTCGGTGCACATATTAGCCAATTCTTCTACTCGGGAACACATTTCCTTGGTAGGCAAGGGCTGGTGAAATGGACCCGCATGTGTAAAGGCTAAGTTGTTGGCTCTGATGTCTGAAGTAAGAAAATACTTTGTATAGTATTTTCCAGGATTTCACTTATGAGAGATACCATGGAGGTATTTAATCCCTTTATGCCTGTGGAAGAGGTGGAAAAAACCTGTATTCTTGTGGCTTGGGTTAGTCCTGAAATCAAAGAGATAATGCACTTCATGAGGAGTGGGTGGATCTCGGCCTTGTAGGAAGTAAAGGATGTATAGAGCGGACAACGCCTGAATCCCATTGGGAGCAATCTGGAAGGGAGAGACGTTGAAATAGTCCGCTACTGACCGAATGAAAGAATGCAGCAGGATGGTAGCTCCTGCGTATACGTGGTACCTAAACCAAGCACAGTATGGTTCGCCAGGCTTGTTGGCTCTCTGATGAGGGCGCAGACATATCACGTTAACCCCTCTCAGGCCCAAGGCTTGAATGTGTTTGTCGAACATGCCGGGGTTAAGTTTAGAGGGTTTGGCTGTAAACCAAGAAGGTGTTTCTTCTCCTTTTCTTGGTTTTTGAACGGCTAATCGCTGGATCTCGGTAGTAAATTTCTGAGTGATTTTTCTCTGAGGCTTGCTGGGTTTTTGTGTCTGGCGAGGCGGTCTTGAAGAAGCCGCAGTTCGGACCTCACTGCGTTCCACTACTTTTTGTGCCGCTCTGCGAGATACCTAAGGGTCCTGGTCCTGAGGAAGTCTGTTAGATTTCTTTACCCTCATTTCTGAATGGTCAGCCTGCTGATTGAGAAACTGTTCTTCGTGGAGGAGATATAAGGCTAATCAGCGAAGGATCTTTTTAAGACGGTGAGGGCAATCCTCGGGGGTGCAATGGCTAGGAGACTTTGACGAAGAGTCGCTGCTTTGAGGAGTATCGCTCGATTGCAGAATGGAAGTGTCCGAATTTGTATGGTTGTCACCTCCCCTATAGTCGAAGCGATTCATCTACAAAAAATAAAAGGGGAGGTGAGTGATCGAACAAATATAATTCAATCAATGTAAAGGAAAACTATTTGTTTACTACTCAGAAAATATTTTTTTGGGTAGTAAAAATATATCTTTACTCCCTAGAACGAACATGCATGAGGGAAAAAATGATAAGTATAAATTTGGTGCCTAAAGTGCGTGATGTCCAAGCGGATGTCTTGGGGTGTCCGGGCGGATGGCCTTGGTGTCCGAGCGGATGGCCTGGGTGTCCGAGCGGGTGGCCTGGTGTCCGAGCGGATGGCTGGGTGTCCGAGCGGATGGCTGGGTGTCCGAGAAGTGCAGCAGGCGTGTGCGTGACACCTGATCAGTGCAACTGTGTCACGCCGAGGCATCCAAGCAGCCCGTGCCTGTCCGAGGAGTGCATCAGCGTGTGCGTGACATCCGACTGGTGCACCTGTGTCACGCCGAGGCATCCAAACAGCCCGTGCCTGTCCGAGGAGTGCAGCAGCGTGTGCGTGACATTCGACCGGTGCACCTTTGTCCCACCAAGGCATTCGAGTAGACTGTGCGCGCGTGTCCGAGGGACCTTTCGTCCGAGCAGTTGATGGTGCATCCGAGGGGCTGGGGTCAGTCCGAGGTGTTCCGATCGGTGGTCACAAGGTTGAACCAAGTGTGCTTGAGACCGAGCAATGAGAGGCGTGACCCATTCATTTTGGGGCATGCCTGAATTTTCAAAAAAAAAAAAAGGCCATGGCCGATCGCCCATGAACACCTTCCTTAAACCCATTTCGGAAAAAAAAAACCCTAAATCCCATAGGACACAAACACATTTCCTCACCCAAAATACACAACAACAAGATCAAAATGGGGGATTTGAAAGGTTTCAAAGGTTCTAAGGGACCCTATCTATCATCAAATACCCATGAACACATATATGCAATTTAGGTTGAAAAATTCATTTTTCTTCAAATTTCCATGAAATTGAAGACAAAATTGAGTTACCCATAACCTAAACAACATCAAAACAGCCACAATACACATTATATACCAAAGATTCATGCACAAATTCAAGGGGAAAGTTTCTTATGGGGATTTCGGCCTAATCATTTGCTTTGAAAAAAAAAACATAAGTGGAGATGAAGAAGAAGGACTTACCCAATCTTGAAGAACCCTTGGATTTGCTTGAAGAGATTGGAGTTTTCCTTGAACTCCTTGAACTTTCGGCCAAGAAGAGAACTTTTGGGGTATTCGGCCAAGAGAGAAAAAGATGAGGGAGATGGAAATTTTTTGCTCTTATTTTTTTTTTTTTGCTTATGAGAGTATGGGTGCTTATGGGTCTATTTAAAGGGAAAAAGTGGAGATTTCCACTTATTCTTAGACCCTTGGAATTCCCTTGAGTATATTTTCTCCCCATGATTGAGAGCAGTTGACTGCAGTGATCGTGGTCTGTTATGGCGTCGTGGTTTGTTGCATAGGCGGGAAAATGAACAGTTGGATTTTTTATTGTGCCGTCAGCAGTGGAGAAAAAAGTTTATTATGTGAGAACATCATATAATAAACTTGGGGGGCAAATGTTATCCCCAAAATTTGAAAATGATGACGTGGCAATAGAAGTGACAAATGGAAAGGAATGGCTGGGTAATCTGGCTTAGGAGTGACCCAGTAGATCAATAAAGATTTTTGACTGACCAGTCAAGTGTCATGACCGACCAGTCATGACCTTAGCCGACCAGTCATGTGCTTGTCCGCCCAGTCAATGCCCTTGGCTGACCAGTCATGTACTTGTCCGCCCAATCAATGCCCTTGGCCGACCAGTCATGTGCTCGTCCGACCAGTCATGTGCTTGTCCGCCCAGTCAATGCCCTTGGCCGCCCAGTCAGGTGCTTGTCCGCCCAATCATGTGCTTGGCTGACCAGTGGAGTGCTTTGGCCCTTCATTTTTCCTCCTGAGTGTGATGTGGACCGACTAGACAGAACAATGCTACACAAAGGATCCCAGTAACGGTTTCAACAAGAATCAGTCATACCTGTGCGGGAATCTCTCAGATTATCCCACAAAAATAGTGTATTGTTGTATTTTTATTATTATTATTAATTGAATATAGTGAGAATAGCGAAATATCCCGATTATGGGGGACATCATTTGTACGATCCTGAGCCTATAAATACAAGGCCCATGGCATCATAAAGAGGATTCGAATTCGAATTTTCTCAGAGAATATTTGTATCTGGAGAGAAATACTGTATTCATTTCATCTGCACTAAAGAAACTTAGTTGACTCAAGTTCATCTGATCTTGAGTGTAGATCTATAGTCACAACTCGAAGTGGACTAAGCTATTATCAACACATTGAGGCTGAACCACTATAAAAATTGTCCGTGTCGTATATTTCTCTTGAAGGTTTTTTGTTGTTTTGACGTCTACCCGTCATTGGCCAAAAACGCGGTCAACATTGGTAATTCGATGAGTTATCGAGACTCATTAGAGTATGAGTCGTATTTGGGGAAAAATAGGGATATTCTAGGATTGGCAGAATTAATTAGGAGTTATAAGTGTAAGGCGAGACAGGAGTGTAAAATGTCATTTTCTCCCTTATGGGTTTAGAGGGGAGGATTAAGTGGCCAGGGGTAATTTGGTCTTTTTAAGACCATTATGTATAGGCTAAGGCGTAGTTATTAACTCTGAAAAAATAGAACTCTCCATCTCTCACGTGTCCTCTCCCTCTCTCTTTAAGTTTGGAATTTTTTTAGAGAAATTTGATTCCGAAGCTTGGGAGCTTACTTGCTAAGGGACTTAGGAGATTTGGGGAGAGTTTGGAAGCTCTAAAGCTTAGGATCTAGCTGGGAAATATTTTAACATAGGGTGAACTGTTAGGCTCGGGAGAAAAGGACCGTGATCGGGGTCACCATATGTAACGCCCTACCTCCTTAGAGCCGTTACTAAGTGAGTTTTAAACGTGCATTTAACTCGCTAATCGAGGTTTTTAGGTCAAAAGTGTAATTAAATCATAAACAGTGAAATAAACTTTGAAAATAATTCCATTTACTACAAACCGTTGAGAATTTGACACTTGGGATCCCAAAATACTGCTTAGAAATATTTACAACATATAATTTACAAATTTGAGTCGACTAGACGACAAAATCTAGGTTTTAATACAATCATCTCCCAAAACCACTGGCTGTGGCAGCCAGGCAGGCCAAACATGTACACGTCGCTTCACGCTCTCCGTACTCATGGTTGGTTGACTATCCCCTTGCCCTTACCTACACCACAGAGCACCCATGAGCCGAAGCCCAGCAAGAAAACCCTCACAAACAGTTAACATGTGCATAACAAACACTTAGCATATAACCAGGCCACCAATAGGCTAAACACATACGGCCATGCTGTCCCAGGCGCTTTACCAGGCCCTGGGATCGCGGTCCACACCGTGAGGATATCCCAGGTATCCTTTAGGGTCTCACCCTGGCAACTCGCACTCCACGTGCTTAACACTGCTCCCGTCCCCTTGCCGTACTCGGCCTTGCACTCAACGTGCCAAACGCTGTTCCCAACCCTTTGCCATTCCCGGCCCCTGCCGACCTCGGCCTGCACCGTTCCCGACTCTTGCCAAACATTCATCTAATCGCATTCATAGCATAACAAACATATACTGAATACTAACAAATTCAATCAAAGGGCTACGCCCTGGAATTCAGACATATTGGGCTCAGCCCTGCATACAAGCTCTATGGGAACAGTGGTTTTCTTACCTGTATCCCGAGCTTTCCGATGTACCAAGGCCGCGAGCACGGTCCTCTAACCCGAGCCTCACTGGAGACCTAGTCACAACACATATAAAACATCCTTTAATACAAACCAATCCAAAACCACTTCCCGGGACCAATCCCACACTCTCGGAATCCCCAAATTCCTAAAACAATTCATCGGAAACATCCCCTGAACCCCCGGAGCAAAAGCTCAAAATTGCAAAATTCCATGTTCAGAAAATAGCCTAGCTTTGCAGCGCTGCCCTAGAGGGCCGCGACGCCCAACAAGTTAGAGAGCACTCCCTTCCCAAAAACAGCCTCGCGCCGCGGCGCCCAAGAACAAGGCCGCGGCGCTTCTTCGCGAACCCAGAATTCTGGGTTTTCTCTTGCATTTTCCCCGAGCCAAAACACTCCCAAATCAACCCCAAAGCATACCTAAGTCCCAAATTTAATTCAAAACCCTACATAGACCATCTAACAACTCAGAAACATCAAAACACAAGCCCAAACACACAATCAAATCCCCAATTTCACAAATTGGCTTGAAACTTTATGAAACTTAAACTAACAAACTAGAAACTTGATTTACAGCAGCTAATACATAACAGAGATGCATAAAACCCTTACCTCAATTAGAAATTCGCCCTTGAGCCTTCTCCAAGTCCAACTCCAAGCAAATCCCTCTTATTCCCAAACTGAATCTAAGCAAGCTTCATCCCCAAGAATCCACCAAACAACCACACATATCAGCTATTAACCTTACTATTTCTCTGAAAAAGTCAATCAAGATACTGAATAAGACTTACCTTTGAGCCTGGGTCAATCCCCCAATTCCCAGCCTTGAATCCCTTGAACTTTAACCTAAAATCCTTCAAGACCAGTCACCTTAGAGAGAAAGAAAGAAAGCATCGATAGAGAGAGACAAAGAGATTAGGTTCCCTTTTTGTTCTTCTATCTTCTTTTGCTAGCTGATTCTAGAGTCCCTGCTCCCAAATTGAGCTTATCCATTTGCCTAAAATGACCTCAATACCCTTCCATCTAACCCATACTCTAGCTAATCCTCAAAGACAACTTAGACCTTTCCCAACTTCTTACAAATATACCATTTAATCACTTAAGGTAGTTATCCTCACTGGTTACTCAAACCACTAAAATACCATTAACCAATACTTACAAACCCCCAACCTCAAGTTATAATGTTCCCAAAATACCTCTAGGCTCCTCCCGAGCCGGGTATTTGACCTCGTTGTGGCTTTTAGACTATTTAGCTCCCTAGGATCGTCTCGGAACGTGCATCACGAATATATCTCCGTTATATCAACAATATCACATATATTACATTTATGCCCTCAACGGGCTAAAATTACCAGTTTGCCCCTAACAACCAAATGGGCCCACAAGCATATTTATTTCACCTAAACATGCATTCTAACCACATATTCATTAAGTTCACATAAATTAATACAGTTTAACAATTATTGCCCTCCAGGCACACTAATCAAGGCTCCAAACCTTATTAGCAAATTCTGGTCGTTACAACTATCCCCTCCTAATAAAAATTTCGTCCTCGAAATTTACCCAAGCACGTCAGACAGTAAACCCCGTACCTCTGACCATAATTTCCAAAGTCCACCGCTTTTACTCTACTCCTCGACCACACTCTTACAAGTGTAACAATCTTGTTCCACAAGATCTTGTCTAATAGCCATACTTTCGTAAGCCCCCTGCTTACACCATAACCCTGCTGAAACTTTAGGGTCTGCTTAGCTCACAATGACCACCTCATTGTCTTATTCTTGATTCCAGAAAGCAGCCATAGTGACGTGGGGCGTCACACCATACGTTATTCATTCAGGAATTTAGGTAAGAAAATTGCACTTGGACTATGGTTAGGGCTTGAGCCCCAGTTATCGAACATGGTTGTAATCCTACTTCGAATGTTTTATTGAACATGTTGATTGTGTTGTGAATAACTGTGTTAAATGATGACTATACATCTGATATATCAGATTGAAAGGCTCAACTTATAAGTCGAGGGTGGCAACAACATGCTGGACGCAGGCCGGTGTAGTTTATTTAGCATATCTGATTGAGAGGCTTGACTTATAAGTCATGGGCTAGAACATCGTGCTGGACGCAGGCTGATGTGGTTAAGCCAAACTAGAAGTATGATTGTAACGACCCAAAAAAAATTACTAATAAGGCTTAAGGGCCTTAGTGTGTCGGGAGGGCATAATTTGTTTATGTGTTATTTAGATGACTAAATGCATGATTATTTTATAAGCATGCTTATATGATTATTTGATATATGAAATGCATGTTTATGGGTATTAGTATGCATGTAGGCCCTGTTTAGCTTAAAGGGGCATATTTGTAATTTTGGCCCGTTGAGGGCATAAATGTGATTATATGTTATAATTGTGGAGAACACATTATTATGTGGACATATTTGCAGTGTACGGCACGAGGCAATCCTAGGGAGCCAGTTAGCGGGAAAGTCACAACGGGACCCAATACTTGACTCGGGGTGTGCCAAGAGGTATTTTGGGTATTAGATATTTATTTGGGTTATTAGGTTATGAAAATAAATATTTAGATATATATTTGAAGTTAGAGAGTTTAGGAGGGAATATTTGGGAAATTTACCATTTTTCCCCCAAGGACGTTTTTGGTACCCCGAGCCTTGGGATTAACTTAAGTGACATAAGCTAGATAAGATAAAAAAATAAGAGAAATAAGTAGAAGCTGCCTAAACCGACCCTTCTCTTTCTCTCAGCTCACTCATCTCTTTCTCAAAACTCGCTTAAGCTAAACCATTGAAACCAAAGGGAAATTTTAGCTAGAAATACAGGGATTTAAGCTGGAATTTTGGGGAGTAACTCAGTAGCAATTTGGTGGATTCAATCTTCAATTGAGGTAAGCTTTGAATTATGATTTTAGCCATTTAATTCTGTAGTTCTTGGCTGAGTTTTAATGTTCTTGGGTTTTTGATGTTAAAGATTGAATTGAAGTTTTGGATGAGGATTTAAGCTAGGTTCTTGTTGGGTTTTGCTGCTGGGAACATGTTAGGGTGTTTGTGATAGTTAAATTATGTCATTGGGATGGTTTTGGGTTAATTTGGTTGAGGTATTGTTGTTGAAAATGGGGATTTTTCTTGGCTCGAAGGGGTCGGACTGCGACTTTATTCTTGGTGTGCCACGACCCTCTAGAATAGATGGGAGCTAAAAAGAAGGGCAGGCCGCGGCATGGGAAGCTTAGGGTTGCGGCGCGTGTCTGTTGCTTGGGGAGGCTGGGCCTCTGGTTGGAAGCGGGCCGTGGCATGGAGGGCTTAGGGCCATGACTCTTAAGGGAATTTTTAGCTTTGAGAAGGTTTTAGGTGCAGGAAATTAACCTAGGGTGCTCAAGATCGATTCCACTACCATGTTTGGTGGAATTCGATGTCCCGAAGGCTAGAACTTGGTTCGAAAACCTTTATTCACTTATTATTGATGGAATCCTTTATCATGGTTGTGACTAGGTGTTCGCTAATGCTTAGGATGGGATTGTGCTCGAGGGTCGACTTTCTTAACCAAAGCATTCAGAATTAAAGGTAAGAAATTTGCACCCGGTTGTGTGACTATATTGGGACTAAGGGTTCCCTATACTTGTATGTAACATTGTATGATGGTATTATGCCATGTGAACATGAAATAAACGACCTAAGAGTGTTGGAATTAATATTGGCGCACAGGACGCGACTCGGCCACTGGTAGCTGAGGACATCTTAATATTCACTGAGCTCGGTTTAAGCGGACCGGAGTCAGTGGGATAAACAGAGGGTGCAACCTAAGGGCGTTGACCCTGGTTATTGTATGACATGGTTATTGATGTTAATTTGATGAATAAGATATGCTGAATATATGGATGCTAGATTGTGGTTTTACTAATTATTTTCACTGAATATGTGAAGGCTATGGACTGCTGAATATATGGTTATGCTTAATGAATTATTTGATTATTGATATTGATCATGCTATGATGCTATGGTTTTCTTGCTGGGCCTTGGCTCACGGGTGCTATGTGGTGCAGGTAAAGGCAAGGGTAAGTTGGACCAACCCTGATTTGGAGAGCTCTAGAGGCAAAATGTACATAGTCAGCTGCTCGACCTCCACGGTCGAGGGATGGACAGAGACAGAAGAACCTTAAATGTCTATTTTGCCCTTAGAGTTGCTTGTAGTTGTATATAACCCTGAAATTTTTGTAAACTGACCTTTAAACTCCATTTCTTTTGGGATCCCATGTATGAAATGTTTATTTAAATTAAATGTATCTTTTATGACCGAAATCTTTTAACCCTAGTTCAATAATGGTTTTAGTGACACATTTTCAACTAAACGACTTGATTAACAAGTCTTGCACCTTTATAAACACACAGTGTAATGATCTTGGCTACCCAGTGCATTACAATGATGTACACTTGAATGTCCCTATGACTGCCTAGAAAACAAAGCGCAAGATGCACCAGGCCACATCTAAGGTTGGTTAGTTAGGAATAGGGCAATGGGCCCGCAGTGTGACTCTATAGTCACATATGTGGGTTAAAAAGATCAACTTATTAAGTCAAGGGCATCTTTAGCATGCAGAAAGCAGGCCAAAATGGCAGGGCCAATATAAGAAGCTTGACTTATAAGTCGTGGATGAAATTAACGTGCAGATTGCAGGCCGAATTGGCAGGGCCAACATTGAAGCTCGGCTTATAAGCCGTGGACAACATCAGCGTGCGAAACACAGGCCGTAATGGCGGGACCAATATAGAAGCATGATATACACTTGCACGACTCTATAGCCGCTTGGAACATGGAGCGTGGTGCACGCTTGGCCGGCTCTATAGCCGTTTCTAAACGGAATAGTGCGATAGGCACCTGTGTGGCTTCATAGATACTTAAATGGATTAAATTCAAGCACACGTATGATTATTACTACTAGGCGTGTTAGTTATGATTTTGTAATTTGTTGATTAATTTCTTGTGGGCAGGTTTATGTTTTCTTGCTGAGCCTTGGCTCACGGGTTCTACGTGGTGTAAGTAAGGGAAAGGGAAAGCTGGACCAGCCATGAGTTGGAGTACCTCAGGGGCGGAGTGTACATATATGGCCTGATCGACCGCCACGGCCGAGGTTATTTGTTGGAAATAAGGTTATACCCTGATTTTGCTGCTTAGGTCAGCCTTTTGTATTCATTTCAAATCTGTAATAGCTTTAAACTCTTTTTGGGATCCCGTTCAAAGACTTAAACCCTTTTTAGTGAAATGGTTACTGTTTGACAAAAATTTTAAATACTTGAACCCTGTGTAAGTTTCAATTACACGTTTTAATTCCAAGTGACTCGTTTAGCGAGTTAAGCACTATTTTAATTACACAGTGTAAAAATCCTAGATTAGTAGGACGTTACAGTTATTCTCGTCAAAGAAGATGGTTGTTCAGAGTTATTGATTGCTCGAGTTCGTTTAAAGAAACCCCATCGTCTATCTTCTAGAAGTTCTCAAAGTTTGCAAGCCGTAGTCGCATAAGACACAACTAGGTCCTCGCGCTCTCGACTCTCCCTTTGCAACTCCAGGTTTCGCGATAAAGGAGACTCCTTGGTGGCTTATTCTTTTGGCTCATCACGGAGTAAGGATAGGAATTCGGTGTTAAAAGAATGATATCCATGTATTTGTAACTCCTGAAGTTCGGAGTCACGGGACATCCGAAACAAAAATGAGCACTTAATCACTTGGCGAAAGAAGAAACACCAAGATACTTCGATTAAACAAAAACAAAAGGAACTGCTTACAGTAATCAAGGAAATGAAAACCCAGAAAGGGGAATTGGAACCCTAGTTCTCGCTAACCCCAGAAACCGCAAATATTGGTGTGTAAATAGAAATCTAGTGCAAATCATGAACCGATGTACGATATTTAGAGCTCTATGTAAACAAATTAAGGGGAGGAAACTTACGTGCTAAAAATTGTCGGTAAGTCTGGTAAGTTTTTCTCACATGGATATAACAACGTCCTTTTACTTCAAACACCATCGCGGAACTATTGGGATGACCGATTTGCTCCAAAGTAGACAGTAAGCAAGAGGTTGGCAAGCATGAACAAGAGAGTAAGTTGCAACTCAAAAGGTAAAAATATTTTTGATAAGAGGAAGAAGAAGGCAACCGTGAGTTTAAATAGACCAGACCGAAGTTTTCGAAGGGCAAGTACCCAAGTACCATTCGACGACCCACCTTGAGAAGGATAGCCTCGAGACGCCCGTTGAGTTGACAGCCTACCCCTTGGGTCATGCGAGTAGGGGAAGTTGCAGAGTCCTTTTCTTTAGGATTTCGGGGACCCCACACTGCAGTAAAAACAATATAGAAGTTGAAGGCCGCCCAATCGTCTTAATTATCTGATAACACGTGTCAAGTGTCTTCCTCCCCCCCCCCCCCCCCCCCCCTTCTCCTTTATTAAGAATTTAATGTAATAATTCCGCCTATAAATAGCGCATGAATGGGTCATTTGTAGGGATTTGAAACCCTAATTTTTAGACTCCAATTTTACCTTGGAGCAACACAGTCCTCTGCTGAAGTTATAAAACCCTAAGGAGCTTGTGATTTAAGCAAGCTTTCCTCAATACAAGTGACTTGTGTACTAGACATCGTTAAAGGCCGAACCACGTAAAAGATCGTCTGTTTTTCTTATTGTTTTTTGACAAGCTATACTCAATTTCTATAGTTGACAGATATTTGGGTCAACACATATTTTGTATAAATATATCATTTATCATCACTATCAATTTTTTCGATTATAAAGCTTTTACGTTGCTAAATGTTGATACAACGGGGCTTATGCTACAATAATTTTTTTCATATAATAATGTTTTATATTACAATATAATTATAAATTTGTTCAATTGCAATTTTTTAAGTTTATTTGAAAATAAAATAAATAAATATTTTTTTGTGAAGGGTATTAAAATAATGCTCATTAGGATTTTTACCATCAAACTATTACCAATCTAAATTGTGCTCTCTAACTTTTTCATCCTGGTAAAAATTCTCCTGAACTATTCACAATGTTGAAATGTGAGGGCTTCCGTCTAATTAAACTAATAAAATGATGATGTGGTAGTTTGTACACTAATTTGGTAGTGGTAATGATTCAGGGGCAAATATCATATTTATTCTTAGAATGAAATTTTGTGGCATTAATACTTATGTAGTTTATTTTGCTGCACTTAAATCCACATGTAAATTTTTTGGCGACAAAAATCTCTGTCATTACATATTTGGTGCAGACATTGGTCCCTCAACCATGGAGTGTGTCAAGCGGTACATGCGATAGCACCCGATTGGCGACGAAATTGCTTTTGAGATTTGCGGCATAAATACCTATGTAGTTCATTTTGTTTCACTTTAATGCCTAAGTAAATTTTTTGTTGCAAAAAATTAAATAAAATCATTTATTCACTTAAAAAAAATATTAAAATCTAATTAACAAATTATTGAAATGCTAATTAAAACAAAAACAAACAAAAATTCATCTAAACAAACCTAAGAATTTAATAAAATTTTAAGATAGAAATTTTTATTGTTTTTGTTTTAATTAACATTAATAATTTGATAATTGGAATTTAATAACTTTTTATAGTTAGATTTAAATTAACAACTTATTGAAATGCTAGTTGAAACAAAAATAATAAAAAAACAATTTTAAAAAACTAAGAATTTAATCAATTTTTAAGATGAATTTAATTTTTTTTAAAGATCAATTATTTGTTAATTAGATTTTAATAATTTTTTGAGGTAAATAAATTTTATTTAATTTTTGGCAACAAAAAATTTAATTAGGCATTAAAATGTAACAAAATGAACTACATAGGTATTTATGCTGCAAATTTCTCAAAAGCAAATTTCGCCACAAATCGGGTGCTGCCATGTGTATCGCTTGACACACTTAAAGGTTGAGGGACCAACGTTCGCACCAAATGTATAACGACAGAGATTTTTGCCACCAAAAAACTTAAATAGGTATTTAAGTGCAACAAAATAAACTAAATAAGTATTAATACCGCAAATTTTCCTTCTTTCAATTATACGCGTAGCATTGACGTGGTAATGTCACATCAACGCCCAAACTCCACATCACTATTTATTTTGCAAAATTGAACAAAAGTCTTACATTTTAATAACATGAATTGTTTGAAAGAATTTTTAACAAGTCAAAAAATTAGGAGGACACGATTCAAGTATTAGTAATAATTTGAGTGATAAATATCTTGTTTAACCTTCAAATCATCATTAAAATCATATGATATGAGATAATTTTTATTTTTAATATTTGTTTTAATTTTATTTATTTAAGGGTTTATACATTTTTGGACCCTGTGTTTTTCCCCATTACCTGTTTGGACCCTGTGTTTTGATAAATTACTTTTTGGACCCTATGTTTTATAAAATGGTTAAAATAGAACGCTAAATTTGATTTTGGTCAATGTTTTCTCAACTAAAATCACAAATAATTTATCAAACTAACAATTCAGAACAAAAATAAAATCATTCTGCTTAAAAATTGTGTTTTTATATTCAATTTTTTCTTCATTAAAATTGAGTTTAGGCTTCTATTTTAACCATTTTCCAAAACATAGGGTCCAAAAAGTAATTTATCAAAACACAGGGTCCAAACAGGTAATGGGGAAAAACACAGGGTCCGAAAAGGCATAAACCATTTATTTAATTAATTTTATATATTTCTCCATATTTATAAACATATAGTGTTTTTTCTACTCAAGTCACACACTTTTTTTTCTTTAATTACACATTTTTTTTATATTTTTTTAGACTCTATATTTTGACAAATTACTTTTTAGAATGAGTATTTTGTAAAATGATTCAAATAGACATCTAAAACCAATTTTGATGAAGAAATGAAAAAAAATTTGAATATAACAAAACAACTATTGAATAAAATGATTGTGATTTTGTTATCAATAATTAATTTGACAAATTATTTATAATTTTAGTTGAAAATGTTTTCACCAAATTCAAGTTTAGTAGTTTATTTAAATTATTTTATAAAGCATAAGATTAATAAATAATTTGTCCAATCAAGGAGTTAAAATAAATAATAAAACAAAACATGTGTACTAGTATAAACTTTTTTTTTATTATTATTTTTTAGTCTAAATGTAGAAAAAATGAACCTCACCCCACACTTGTAGTCCAGCAGTTTTATAGTTGTACTGCCACGTTCTGGGTTATCTCTATGCTGCCAAACCTGTCGTATAACATCTGTGTGCCGCTACTTGTGTTGTTTATTACGTGACTGCTTATAACGTATCCTCTTCTAAGTTTAAAAAATAAAAAATCAATACCTGCGTGGGTAGTGATACTTGCGGTAAGTATGGGCACGTTAAGTCCACCTAAATTAAATAAATTAAATTAAATTAATTAATTTTTTTAATTTAAAAAAAAAACTCGGGATATTCAATCTATATAATAGGCATAACGTTTAGCTAATAATAATATCACAAACTCAAGCTTAAAACACTCCTCTCCTAAGTACGTGAAGGTTTGTTTCTCTGTCTCGCTTCGCTGCCGGCCGGCCATGGGAGAAGCAATAATCGATCCCGGGTACATTCAAGAGGAAGAGCACAGACCAAAGCTCGTAATCCCTCATGAGTACCTCAACGACGAAGAAATCCCTGTCATTGACCTTTCCATAGACGAGGACATTGTGCCCAGAATTGGTGGCGCTGCCGAGAAATGGGGCTTTTTCCAGGTTGTCAACCATGGAGTTTCCAATGAACTGATCGCCAAGATCGAAGAATTGGCCTTCAAATTCTTCAATCTACCCGAAGAGGAGAAGAGGAAAGTGAAGCGAGACGAGATCAACCCCGCCGGGTTCCATGACTATCCTCATACTAAGAACGTCAGGGACTGGAAACAAGTCTTTAACTTCTTTCTACAAGATGAGACTTTGTGGCCAACTTCATACGAGGATGGTAACAAGGAGGTCATGGTTCTCACTAATCAGTGGCCTGATAACCCTCCTGAACTTAGGTAAATTACTTTAATTTTTTTTTTCATTTATGATCATCATATTACAAAGACCGTATATATATATATATATACATGGTTGATTAATCAATGATTTTGAATTTCGTATATATATTTTTATTCTTACCGAATAATTATGCGGGAGATCGATATATACTACAACATGTATAATAATATATGGTTTTTTTATTTTTGTGTTTTCAGAGAAGTGTGTCAAGAGTACGCTCGAGAAATGAACAAACTAGCTTTCAGATTGTTGGGACTTATTGCAAAAAGTTTGGGCTTGCCTGAGAACAGATTTGATGACTTCTTTAAAGAGCAAATGACCCTGGTTAGATTCAATTACTATCCTCCATGTCCTGTCCCTGACTTGGCTCTAGGAGTTGGTCGCCATAAGGACTCCGTTGGCATAACCATTCTAGGCCAGGATTCTGTTGGAGGACTTCAAGTTAGGAGGAAATCGGACCAGGAGTGGATCCCAGTCAAACCCATTCCTAATGCTTTCATCATTAACATTGGGGATCTTATTCAGGTACAATTTTGTCAACTATGTATTAGAATCTCAAGTTAGTCCTTGTGGTGTACTGTGAGTATTATAATTCCCACAATTTAATATCATATCAGATTTCACATAATTACTAAAATATAGTATTCTAAATTATTAATTCTATTTTATTTGTTGAGTTCTTGTAATCTCTAAAATTTATAACAACACAACCATAAAAAAATTACGAAGATCATATAATGTAACAGTAAGTTTATTATAATTTTTCATAAATTTATAGTTGGGATTTGTATTAAATTTTTATATTTTTTATTAAATATTTATTTAATCAAGAACAATTTAAATTTGTAATTTTTTAAAAAACAATTTAATTTTTGATAAATAATGTGCATAATTTTTTTTATTATTTGTTTTTATAAAAGAAAAATGTACAACTAAAACCAAATATAAAAAATATATGGGATACAGATATAAATAAATATATATTTTAATTTATTGAAAGATGTATTTATAAATATAGCTTCTCCATAATATATTTTTGGGAAATTATTATACCGCATAAAATGTGATTGAGCACTCGTACCCCTAAGTAGTATTGATTTTATGAATGCAAATTTGTCAAACTATATATTAATATTTTATTGACATCATTATCTTTTATAATCTTATCTTAAATAGTATAAAGAAATTTTCGTCAAAAAAAGAAGAAGAAGTTCCTTTTAACTTGATTAATGTTGTGTCAAAATAATATGATTGACACGTGGCAATCCAATTTGCTTACGGCTTTTAGTGATGGGTGAAAAATTAAAGAGAGTTGCTAATTTGCACCTTAAGGTGTCCAAACACTATATGAGGTAGTAATTTATATGATTGGTCATTGATATTTCATAATATTTATTAAATTCAAATGTGTGAGACCTAAAATTGGATTGCACCAATAATAGTATATCACCTATTTGTGGTATTGAGTACCAGTGGTGCCCTTAGCCTTTCTCGAAATTAAAATGGGTTTGTTGAACAGGTTTGGAGCAATGGCAAGATCGAGAGCGTGGAGCACAGGGCAGTAGTGAATACTCAGAAGGCGAGGTTTTCACTTCCATTCTTCTTTGCCCCAGGACAAGACCTAATGGTGAAGCCCTTGGAAGAACTACTGAACGGAGAGCCCCCTAAATACAAGACTTATAACTGGGGTAAATTTTTTGCTAATAGAAACCATGGCGACTTTAAGAAAAG
Organism: Humulus lupulus; assembly: GCF_963169125.1. Lineage (NCBI taxonomy): Eukaryota > Viridiplantae > Streptophyta > Magnoliopsida > Rosales > Cannabaceae > Humulus > Humulus lupulus. The sequence continues at coordinate 135,806,449 of NC_084793.1, forward strand.
GGATGTGGAGAACATCCAAATTACTCATTTTACCCTACAGGATAAATAAATATTGGGTAAGAGAAAAATATGATTAATTCAACCAAACTTTTTTCTAATTTGGTTAATATTTGATTTAAATATTTCCTTATATATATATAATTGACTAGCTGATGATTTTTGTTTATAATAATCCTTATTAAGTCTTGTTTCCTCACCTATCTTTCAGGAGTAGTTGAGTGTGGTGTTCTAGACCGAGAGCATAGAACTTTGCGGACTGGAGCATCGAAGTTCTATTCAATAAGGCTGGTGGATTTTCGTAAACTGTACTTTTTTTTTTTATTGTATGATCATTATGCCCACTTATGGATGCATATGCTAATTGGTATAATAAATATCCTAAGTGTGATTGTAATAATGGTGCATAGGGAGCTATCTATGCATATATGTATCAATTTATGCATTATCTATGTTTAATATATTGGTGTCTACATAATTGTGTGGATGAGTTAAATTATGTTCTCTTGAACTTTACTATTCGTGTTGGATTTCTACGCAAATTGGATTTATTTTTTTAAAAGAAAAATTATTTGTATTTAAGAAGTAAATAATATCACTGTTGTTGCCGTGGGACACTAAAAGGTATAAGAATGAAAAAAACGTCATTTCAACATGAAAAAAATAGAGAAAATTTACATAAATGCCTTAAAAATATAAATTTATTCCAAAAATACTTTAAAACAACTTATTTTCCCATTATATCGTGCCACATCAGCATAGTATACTAGATGTTGAAAAAAAATTGAGAATTCCCACTACTCGAAATTTTTATATTTTCTGAGTTGTAAAAAATTATATTTTAATTATTTTTAATAATGATAAGATACCACTAATTGGTCATTTTTTTTATACATAAAAAAGCTTTATTCTTAGATCATATTATTTCAATGCTTTTTGGTTACTTCCAAAACTTAATTATAGACATCTTATTATATCAATTAGTTATTTTAAGTTATATTATGATATCTAACCATTTAGAGGAAATTACACCTCATGCCCAGTTTTTGAATGCCCCTTTCGCAACTACCCTAATTTTCAAATATTTCAATTTATACCAACTTTTTTTTTTTTTTAATAAAAACTCTTATTCTATCCTTTGTTAATTTTCTCACTCCAAGCTGATCCAAATATTTGTTCCAACAATCACCAGTGAAACAAAAGTTATAAATTATATCATTTATAATATATTAGGTAAAAACAATGTAAAATGCATATTTGCTTAGTTTTATATAGAAAATGTATTAATTTTTTTTTTCAACTACCATATAAAATTTAAATAAATAAACAGTGTTATATATTATAAAAGAATGACATAAACATAATTTTTTTTTAAATTAACCAAAACATTGTCTACAGTTTTTTTTTTAATATGATAATCTTATGCTTTTTAAAAAAATAAAAACTATTAAACCAAGAATATGTTACATAGACACTTTTTATTTATCAAGATATATTGAATTCTATTTTTAAAATTAAATAATTTTTTTCTAATTTTCTTTTAGAAAAAATACCTATGAATTTCAATATAATAAAATATCAAAATTAAGTCTTGTGATTTAAATTTTAAAGAGTCGTAGTTTAGATTTTTAAGGATCATGGTTTATATTTTATACAATCGTGGTTTAGATTTTAAGCCTAGTGGTTTAACTTTTAAGCATTGTGGTTTAAATTTTAAAAAGTCGTGGTTTAAATTTTAAGTCTTGTGGATTAAATTTTAAGTCTCGTTGTTTAAATTTTAAAGAGTCGTTTAAATTTTAAAGAGCCGTGATTTAAATTTTAAATGATCGTGGTTTATATTTTATATGGTCGTGGTTTAGATTTTAAGCCTAGTAGTTTAACTTTTAAGCCTTGTGGTTTAAATTTTAAAGAGTCGTAGTTTAAATTCAAGCCTCGTGGTTTAAAATTTTAAAGAGTCGTAGTTTAAATTTTAAGCCGTGTGGTTTAAATTTTGAAGATTAGTGGTTTAAATTTTAAAGAGTCGTGATTTAGATTTTAAATGATCAGGGTTTATATTTTATATGGTCGTGGTTTAGATTTTAAGCCAAGTAGTTTAACTTTTAAGCATCGTGATTTAAATTTTAAAGAGTTGTGGTTTAAATTCAAGTATTGCGGTTTAAATTTTAAAGAATAGTTATTTAAATTTTAAGCCTTGTGGTTTAAATTTTAAAAAGTAATGATTTATATTTTAAGCTTTGTGGTTTACATTTTGAAGAGTTGTGGTTTAGATTTTAAGTCTTGAGGCTAAACTTTTTAAAGGGTCGTGGTTTAGACTTTATGTCTTGATCTTTATATTTTAAATGATTGTTGTTTATATTTTAAGATTTATGGTTTACCTTTTAAACCTTTATTTTTATATTTTAAAAAATAATTTTTTATAGATTGAATACATTCCTATAAATATAGTTGTCACACACATATATATGACACACTACAATTAGAATGTATTTCCAATTTAACTATAATATGACACATATAATATACATTACAATAACACTTATATCCATGTTCTCAAATAAGGATAATTTGGGAAGTCTCATGATAATAATTGGTAAAGTTCAACTAAATATATTTAGTATCTAATTTAGTTAACTACTACTAAAAGTGGGTAGTTATCAACTTTCTCATACTATTTAAGATACACTTTCATAACCATTAAGAATATTTCAGAAATTAATGAGTTGTCATATAGTATAATAAATTACCATATAATTTATTAATAAAAATTAATTTAGTATTCTGAACAATAACTTTTAAAAGACTTTTTTAGTAACTTATATAATTTACATGTCTTATTATTTAAGATAATTTTACGTTACTTTCAAGTCTATTTTAGAAACTAATTAGTTATCGTATAGTATAAAAAGTTACTTCTATAATTCCAAGTTATCATGAATAACTTATTAGAAAATTGTACTATTTAGTATAATTCATAGTTACTTTCAAAAGCTACTTTTTTGTTGCTTTTAAAATCATTTAAGAAACCAATTGATACCTTTTGATATATGAATAAATTTTTGGGTATGCCACAAATTTAAAACAACCAACGAACTTAGCGAGTTACCAAATATAGTCATCGTATGTTCTATTTAAAAGTTACCAAACAATATCCTAAAAAATATTTTAACAATGTTACTTGAAGTGTTTCAAAAATAGCTTTAAAGTTAATTAGACTATCATATGGTATCTTTTAAATGTAAAATAAGAATATATTTTTTGGTATATTAAATTTTGTTTAAGTTTAAAATTTAGTTACTTTTTGGTTAACAAAATATAAAAAAGAAACTAAAATGTTGTCTTTTTTTATTCTGGTCATCTTCTCCAGCAACGATGAAAAAAATATACTTCCCACATATCAAAATAACCACCTTGAAGAGTAGGTCGCAACCAACAAGAGATGTGGCCGAAAAAATCTTTTGAAGTTAAGGACAAGAAAGAGAAATTGAGAACTCGGTAAACATGAAGGAAAAAAAATCAGCGAAAACCTCAAAAAACAAGTAAACAAAAAAAATATTGGTGTAAATGAAGTAACGATATTTTTGTAAATAAGATACAAAACATGGTGTTAAATGTAAATTTTTCCAATTTTTTTTTTTTGCTAATTTGTTACATTTGATAGGGAGATTCTTAAGCACAACACATTGTGTTGCACTGTCGTTTTTCGCATGTAGATAATTAGAATTTCAAATTTTTTATGACAATGTAGTTATAGAGAACATTTTGCAACATTTTGAGAAATTCCAAATAATCTATAGTGCTGAAAACAGGAGAGAAACAAGTTGTTTCACATGCGTATAAAAAAATACGTGCAGCAAACTGTTTGAACTCTATTTTCGGTACTGTAAAATATTCAGAATTTCTGAAAGTTTTTGCATGATGTTTTAAATAACTACAATATGCACCGTCATTAAAAAATTGAAATTATAGTGATCCACACGTGGAAAACCACCATTTGGGTGTAGGTACAACACAAAACGTGTATTGTATCAGAGATTTCTCTTGTATTCATAATAATTAAATAATTACATATTAAAAAAAGGAATATTTACATAAAGTGATAAAAAAGCCACTTTTAAAACATTTATACGGATGCACGTTTTTTTTAACATTTTACTATTCATTGTTTTTTTCTTTCATTTTTACGGTCTCTCCTCTCTGGCTCCGGCGGTGCTCTCGCAGGTGGGAAGTCGGCAAGGATGTGTGGGTGCTGGTGGAGGGGCTCGCGCGAAGGGACTCTCGGATGGTGGTTGCGACGAAGTGTGGGAGAGACTCAGCGTTGGCATCAACGTTTTGGGTGCTGGGTATGTGGCTTTCTGATTGGGAACTCAGAGGCTGGTTTTGCGCGCAGTAAGGATAGGTGCTTGGGGATCTAACGAATTGGAGCTAAGATGGGGAGAGGTGAGGGGTCCTGGGCTTGCGCAGAGGTTTGGGTCGGGTCGGCTTGCACAAGTGGAATCGCGTCTGTGCATGGACGATAGAGCTCGGAGCTAGGATGAGGTTGCGAATCTCAGGGGTGCTCAGAGCTTGGGACGGGATGCACCTGGGCTCGATTTTGGGGCTTGAGTGAGGATGAGGCTAGGGGTTTTGGGTACAAGGTTTGTAACGCCCTGGTTACCCCAGAACAGTTACGGTGAACGGTGAACCGGAAATTTGACTCATTGCCTGAGTCCTTTGGTTAAAATGTGTTCTAAGTGTTATTAACAGGTTAAGGTGCAAACCAATAAGAAGGAAAGGATATGTTTTATTGATACATAAAACTGTTCATGGGCCCACAATAACATTTACAAGTTATTTACAACTCAAAAATGTCATTACTATTCCAAAAGTTCAAACCCCGCCGACCTAAGCGGCAAAAATAGGGTAAACCCCCTAGTTCCTCTGAGAACTCCTTGGCCGTGGTGGTCAAGCGGCCGCATATGTACACATCACCTCCTAAGCTCTCCACTCAAGGCTGGGTGAGCTTTTCTTTTCCTTTACCTGCACCACATAGCACCCATGAGCCAAAGCCCAGCAAGAAAACATAACATTATATGTAAACATCATCAAATGATTATCATTATAATCACACAGAGCTCATAGCTTTCAAACAGATGAGTGAATATCACTTGACGTCCTGATAAACCATACTGAGTGACTGACAAACAGGTCACTAATTCAAATGGAAGAGTGGCTGCTAGGTAAGCCACTAGCCTTCAATAGGTTCTGGTAAACCATACTGAGTGACTGACAAGCAAGTCACTATTTCAAGTGGAAAAGTGGCTGCTAGGTAAGCCACTAGCCTTCAAGCGCTTATATTATTCATCGACCTTGAGGTCGGTCCAGCATTAATGCTCTTTGAGTCATTCAATGCAGAAAGTCGATTAGATCTAATCTTTATTGGCTTGCGTTGAACATGCTAAGGCCGTCCTGAGTAATGAGTCAGCGCAATGTGACCAGTGCCCAGTACCACTGCCGAACCTGACTAATGAGTCAAAACTTCACAGTTGATACTAGCACCTTTGCCAAATCTGACTAATGAGTCAGTACCATGCATAAGTGAGCAACATTTGCTAAGTATTCCATAATCAATTCATGTCCACATTTATACATCCAACATGCCTCATGAATAGCCATGCATGTCACATTTGGGGTGCAGTTTTCTTACCTCTGATTCGAGCTAGAATGAACAAAAGAACGACCCTTGAGAACGGTTTAGCTTTTAGTCCTTTAGCGGTTACCTAATCATAACACATTATAGGATACCATCAATAACATGATAATAAAAAGTTCTCAAACCAATATCTAGCCTCCAAGATATCAATCCAAACTAATCCAAGTAGTAAGGACACTCCCAAGGCCTAAAACTAGGTTCCCGGGGTCAAAACGAGCAAATGGGGCGAAAACTGGGCAAGGGCTGCGGCCCTAGCACCTTGGGCCGCGGCCCCAAGAGTTCCCTGAGGCAAGGGCCGCGGCGCCCAACAGGCACAAAAACTCCACCTGCTTCTTCAAGGCAGGGCCGCTGTAACGTCCTACGTTTTCGGGTACCTTTAAACGACTCGGGTCGGGATTTTTCCTCCGGGTTAAGAATATTATTTTAAATAATATTATATTTTGTTTGTAAGTATTCCATGAGTTATTGCTAGCCAAAATATGAATTTTGTGATTTTAAAAGTCAAGATAAGACTTTCGGTCCTGGACCGACACAAAAACCCTGATCGGGTAAAAATCTCGGAAAATAAAATGAAAAATCGTGGCAATTATATTTTGGGCATAAAATACATTCATAAAAGTTAAAGTTTGGTCAAAAATAATAAACCTAAAAGAAAATGGAAATTTTAGGGCATTTTGTGTTAAATGCCTAATTTTACCGAAATGGGGAATTTTATTCCATGAATGGACCTTAGGTTAAATTTTACTATGTGATTAATTAAATTAAATGTGAGAGACATTTAATTTAATTAATTAATGTTAAGTTTGGTGATTAAAACTTAATAAGAGCGAAAAAAGGTGTCAAAAGCCAATTTGGACTTTTCTTCTTATGAAACCTTTATTAACCTTTATTAAAAAAAAAAAAAAATGAAATGATCATATATGGAAATGGTGGCCGGCCATGTGACTCTTTTTAAAGATGTGAACAAAACAAGTCAAGTGGACAAGTGGGAGTAAAACACTTGAGTGTTTTTAGGTTAAATTAGATAGTATAAATTATTCTCACCCCCAAAACCGATCCCCACACTCTCTCTCATTCACTCATCTGATTTTTGGAGACCTCTCAAAGTGTTCTCTCCATTTTTCAACCCCAAGAACACCAAGGAAACTTTGAGGCTAAGTCTTGGTCTAGGAAGTATTTTCCCTAAGGTAAAGTTTCACTAATCTAGGCTTTTGTAAAGTTTTAAGCATAGAGTTTCAAATAGCTAATTAACTATGTTGTTGGGGGAACTTGGTTAGGGTTTTTGAAAGGTTTTGAAGGAGTCAAAGCTTATAGGAAGGTCCAAAACTTAAGCAAGAACACTAAAGAGGTAAAAAGTTTACTTTTGATGATTTTGTTGTAGGGATTTTAGTTTTAAGCATTATTTTGTATATCTAATGCTTAAAGTTTCTTGTTGGTGATGTAATAAGGTTATGGTAGTTGTTTAATAATTTTTATGATGCATGTGTATTGATTTTTGAAAATGGGAACCAAAACCCCCAAGGGTTTTGTAGGATACCCTAAAACAAAACATGTTTTGAGCTGTGACTTCCAAAGGGTCAAGCAGCCACTGTATATTGTTTTTGTAAAATTAAATTGTACTGTGATGTTGTTGAGATTGAGTACATAAAATTGAGCTTTTGAAACACTAAAAAATGTTTAGAAATGAGTAAGTTATGCTATTTCAAAGTTTAGGTAAAAAACTATTTTTTCGTATTCTTATTTTCGGAACTAAGTTTGGACAGCCACTGTATAGGGAAAATGAACCCAGTTTTTTCTAAAATTTTGTGGACATATTTCTGGCATAACCTATTATTCCACTGTAAAATTTGGTAAGAAAATATTGAACGGTTTGAAAGTTATTAACTGTCAAAGTTTGGAAAAAAAGAAGGACTTGAAAATAATGTCATTTTTACCTCATTGTTGGAAAATGATTTCACCAATAAAAAATGCTCATTTTGACCTAAGATTTTACAAAGACCTAAATGGCATAACAAAAATGGAATTGGGAAATTTTGGTAACAATTGGGTAAGTAAATTTCAAGTTGTGAACTAACGAAGTATGTAGTTAAAAATGTGAAAAATAGGTTTTTCACACTTAGTGTAAAAATGAGATTTTGGAACATAAGGTAAAAAGTAAAATTTTGCTTATTTCAATATATAAATTGGTAAGTCTTGAAATCATATTTTCACTAAAATTACCCCTTTGAGTTTAAATGAATTATTTTTATTAAAGAGTTTTTATTCTTTCTAAAAATAAGAGATTTAATTTATTAATAGTTAATAAATTAAAAGAGGGTTTAAAACCCTATATTTTGAGAAAATAATTAAATGAATTATTTTTCTAGTAAGTAAAAAAATTGATTAATTGCTTTTGGAAAATTAATTAGTCAAGATGAGAAATTTATAACGGTTTTCCTAATTAAGACAAATTAAGCAATTTTCTTAAATCGGTTTTTAGATATTATAACCTTAAGAAAACTAAAAGGAAAATTTAAAGAGTTTATTTTCTTTAAAAATAATTAAGGAATTTATTTGTATTTTCTGGATGTAATACCGGCCAAAATCTTACATATTTTAACCGACTAGTCGAAAGTGCGGGTTAATAGCGATACCTTGAAAGAATAAGATTTTTAGCGGGTTGTGGGGAAATACCATTGTGATACCCGAGCCTAGGTATCGAGACCTTAGGATAGGTCTCCCTGAGACTTAGGGTTTAGTCTCGAATACTTTGTATGCCTTTCCTTAATAGGTTTAAAACCAAATAAGGATTATAAATCCTTACAAATGACTTTTATTAAAATGACCAAACTGCCCAAAATAATAATAATGAATTATGAGTGCCATAATTAATTCGAGTATACTGTATGGATAACTACAGTATTGGCTAAGTGTAACTGGATTGAACGTTGGAGGGTGAAAACTTGCTGAGCGCTAAGGACTCCAAGTAAGTCAACTTATATTGTATGGCTGCAACATGAAATGATTATTGTCTTGTATGTTAGTATAGGGATACATGCATATACATAGGCTGTCATAGAAAGTTGCTTAGAGACGTTAGTCTAGTGAGTGCTGATTTAGAAAATATGAACGGTAGAAGTCCGTCATATCCTAGACGGTTGATCCCCGTCACACTGCTTGATTTTATTTATGTCTGGTTCATTACCGCGACGAGTGGCCATGAGATGAGGATAAGCTGGTTAAACCTAGGGGCGCCAAGATAAATGGGACCTAGGGGCCCTCATGCTTACTTAATCATTGGACGGTTAGAATCCGAGCAAGTGCTATGATAAGTTATTCCCGGATAGCAGCCGTGAATATTGGCCATTCCGTGAGAGTGCCTAGAGATACTAGGGGTTGCCAAGATTGAGTGAGGCTGAACACCCTAGGGGCAGCTGCTCACCAGCACCACTGATTAACATAGAAGTCTCCGTAAAACCGTGTAAATTGGATTACACTCTTGAATATGTAGCGATGCCCTAGGTAACACGATAGTTACCCTTGATGAGAATATTTATTGGCTAGATCTTAGTGTGGGGATTCGGTTCTCTTTTACAGATTAGCAATTATGTTGGAGGGCGCGTTCGCCTGAATTGTTGGAAATTGTTGAGCGTTGGTCTCGAATTATATTGTGATATATTATATCTGCTTGCTCTGGGATTTTCTGAGTGCAGGGATATAATTGTTGATAAGATGTAGTTGTGATATAATATATCTGCTTGCTTTGGGATTTTCTGAGTGCAGGGATATAATTGTTGATAAGATATAGTTGTGATATAATATATCTGCTTGTTCTGGGATTTTTCTGAGTGCAGGATTTTTATCTATTTACGAATTAATTTATCATTGGTTATCAGGCATGACCATAAGTTTGCCAGGACGCTTTAGCGTTCTTGAAATTGATTGTGTAGGGTCCGTAACCCTAATTCTCTACATGCTTTGTTTGAAAGTTGATCTTACTAAGCGTTTTCGCTTACCTAGTTGTTTCATGTTGTAGGTAAGAGCAAGGGCAAGGCAGAGCAGTGAGCGCTAGAGTCTTCCTTGCAAATGTACATGTGGGCCGACCTTTTGGGAAGCCTTTTTATTTTTGGAAATGTTGTGTAATTTTCCTAAACAAGGCTCACTCTAATTTTTATAAAACATGTTTGTAACTAAATGTTAAGTATGGCCATACGACTTTTTAAAAAGTTTTTTTTTCTATGGGTTTTTGAGACATTTTGTTAAATGAAAACATTTATATTTCCGCATTATTGAGTCTTGAAAATCCGGGTCGTTACAGCCGCGACACCCCAAGAGCAGGGCCGCGGCCCTCAACTCTGGGCCATTCCCAAACACGTTTTTATCACTCCAAAGCCCCCCAAAACATACCTAAACATTCCCCAATCATCAAATCAAAGTTCCCAAGCTTCCCAATGCATCAAAACCCTCAAAACCCAAGGTTCAAATGAATCGAAAACTCAACAATTCACAAAGTCCAATTCAAAGCTTAGAAACTCTAAAAACTCAAAACTTTAAACTTAGATTACCTTTGATTAGGTTGTTTTCTATCAAATCCTTCGGTCAAGAAGCTTCTAATCTTTCCTAGGATCGCTATGCCTCGATCCTCGCTCGATTCTGACTCCTAGAACTCAAGATTTCTTCAAATATGCTTCGGGTGGCAAAAATGAACTAAAGAGGAAGAACGAGAGGTTTTCTTATCGTACGTTCTATCTGATAGCTACTTCAAGCTTAAGTAACATCAAATAAAACCTAATGCTCGGGGTCCCGAAAACACCCCCGGAGACATTATAGTCAAAACCTCCAGAATTCCACCCTGATCTCAAATATTCCCAATTTATTATCAAATAAACATTCTTATTACCCCAAAATTGATCCCGTTATGAAAAAACTGCTAATCCACTAAAAATGACCATCTCATGCCGAATATCTCGAATATATCTCCATAATAATGGAATCTCATTCACAAATCACATCATGCACCCAAATACACAAATTTACCCTCAATGGGCCAAATTATCAAAACAACATAATATATCAAATGTGGACCCACATGCATGCATATATCATTATATCATAATATAATTCACATAAACATGCATATATTCATTTAATGACATAATTAAACAATTACGGTCCTCCCGGCCTACTAAACCGCCACTAAACCTCATCGGAGAATTCAGGGCATTACAAGGTTGATTGGGTAGTGAGGGCTGGGTGCAAGTTCTGGGGTTTTTTTCAATGTTGTTGTTGTGAGGTGGTTGTGAAGTGTAATGTGTTGCATTGTGTTTTCGTGGGGTTGTTGTTTAGATTTTTTGTATAGTTGTTTTCATGTTGATTTTTAGTTGTTTAAGTTTATATACATGTGTTATGTTGTTGTGTTGATGTCAATTTGTTGTTTGCATATATATTTTGATTTTTTTAAAAATAAAACATGTTAGCATGCAGTGTGTTAATGTTTAGCTGTTGTCTTATTGTTGTTTTTTATTTGTTTCATTGATACCGTAGTTTTGTAAATATCAAACTTTAAAAAACATATTTTCCAAAAACTTATGGTAGTATTTTTGAAAAAAAAATCAAGGATCGTAAAATAGTTAAAAAATACCCAAAAAAAAGTATATTTTTGAAAAAAACTCTAAAAATTTTGGCAGTAAAATTCATGACCATTATTTATTTTGTGCAGGGTATGTCCTTAGACAGATGTGTCCAGTACCCACTTAGTTGCACATCAAAAAACTAATATAGTATAAAAATATATCAAATATATCAAATATCTAAATATATTTTCTTAAAAATTGAATACTTATTAAAAATTATTAAAAGAATGAAACATTAAAAAAATCAATAAAACCTTATATAATTAAAAAAAACTAAAATCTTTTTTAAAATTAATCAATCAATAGAAGATGATGAAACAAATAATGCAAATAAAGGAGTAGAATTTTAATCAATCACAAAGCTTAAGAAATACTATGGAGGTGAGAGTAAGCAACTCGTAAGGAAAAATTATGGTACATTAGTAGTCATTAATGAAACTGACTTTATTCCTTGTTTGATCCAAAAATTTGCTGAGAAATTTTATTCCATATTTAAGTTATGGGCTGTATATGTATGAAATAACATTAAGAGGATTCTCAATTATTACTCTACTCTATTTATTAAAATACATCATTAAAACTCTATTTTTTCTATTTTATATCACATTTTTATATTATACCATATATCAATTACTCTATATTTTCTTTTACATTATTTAAATATTATATTTATAAATATTATTTAATAGTTAAAGTAAAAAAAACATATTAAAAAAGAAAAAAGAATAATAAAAAATTTACTAATAGGAGACAGAAAGGAAAAAAAGGACAAAAAAATTATTAAAAAATGTTTACATAGCTAATTTAAACTTAGCTACATTTAGAATATAATTTATTGGGTTTAGTGTTAGGCTATTATACATATATATTTAAAGGAGCTCATGGAGTAGATATTAAGTCATTTAGCTAATTTTTTTTTACATTTAAACTACTTTAAAGCAGCCATTGGGACTGGTCTAATAAGATTGAATCTATAAATGACTGGACTAATAATTCAATCATCAAGTTTTGTGATATTTGAGAAAAACCTCTTGGAGATGAGGATACCTACTCTCACGCTCAACTTAGCAAGGATTCTCTCAAAGATCAACAATAAAATATGAGGGGCTCTATGGCATTGGGCAATGGCTACAAGAAAAGTAATTTGTTGCTACCTAATATTATTGGTAGAAATTAGTTATATTTTACTACTAAATTATGATAGCAAAATCCAAAAATAAAACACCAACTATTTCTATTACCAAACTTATTAATAGGTAATTTATAATTTTTGCTACCAATTATTGTTGGTAGCTAAACTTATTGATGCCAAAAATATAAAATTGACTACTTTATGTATTATTTGCTACCATTTTATTTTTGTAGCAAAAATTGAAATTTTTAGCTACTAATTTTTTGGTAGCAAAAACTTAATTTCTATTTATTAAGTTTTGAAAATTTTACTACTAATATTTTATAACAATATAAGTATTTCAATATTATACTACTAAAATATTGGTAGTTGAATATACGGCTTAATATATCATATACTTATGGTAAAATATTTGTAATATTTATATATAATAATACATATATACACATTCGAATATAATAATTTTTTTTATCTGTATAAGATAAATCATATAATAAATATTTATTAATATAGAAAATCCAACCACCTCTTACTATATTACCAAAAAAAAAGTTTTTTTTGGGCTCGCAGTTTTAAGGGTGTGTCCTCCGCAAGCTTTCTATTTAAGAGTCTTAAAAAGTGAAGGTTTTTAAGATGCGCGTTGCGAGTTCTACAAGAATGTTTTTAGGGTGCGCAGTAAATGTTTTTAATGATCCTGTAAGATACCTTTAAATAAATTTTTTAGGGCTTTCTTCACATGTAGTAAAAGAAAGTTTTTAGAGCGCAATAAATGCATTTAAAAGTTATATTTTTAATTTTAAAAAAATTAATTTATATATATTTTTAAATTAAAAAATTATAATTTAAATAAAATATTTATATACAAATCTAAAAACTTATAGATTAAAATAATAAAACTTATACATTCAATTCAATGAGATATTTACAAATAAAAAAAAACAAATTTTGGATGCAACTACCCTAGACAATTGGAAAGAAAAAGGGCATTGCCACCAAGTGCATTACAGAATTTATCAACTTCACATATGCCTGATTACAGCTGCCCCATTTACGTATCCATTTCCACCTAAAGAACCAGCCATTGTCGGACTCCTTCGGGCTTCTAACATAATGCAACGAGACAAATTATTTGTTCAACAATTATTGTTGGTTATAAAGAAATGAGACATGTAATAAGGCAATTGGTTTCAGGCTCTTTAGTCACAAAGGACAAGTCCTTTTGGAAACAAGAACATATAAGTAAAAAAAAAACAAAGTACTAGACTGTTCAAAACTATGAAGATATTCACCCTTTTAGTTCAATTTCCATTATTAAAATGAGACCAAACTTAAGCTAATCACATAATCAAATAGTCTAAACAATGATAAAGAAATGACTAATCCCATAATCAAATAGTCTAAACTGTAAAGATATTCAAGCTTTTATTTCAGCTTCCATTATAAAAATAAGACTAAATTTAAGCTAATCGCATAATAAAATAGACAAATAGTCTAAACAATGAAGAAATAATAATGCAACTATTAAAAGTTGCCCAACAAGAGGGATCGATAATCGTACCATCTTCATAGTCTGTTCAAAGCAACACCATATATAGCCTTGATGCAACCACAACTCATAGTTCTTTAGACATATCAATCCTTTTGTGGTGTTTATACAAACACAATATTATATAGCACCATAGATAGCCATTGTAAAAAACAAGAAAATAAAACCCCATTAAGCATACACTCTATGCACAATTCATTCACAATTAGTAAACCAAAAGACATTGGGCCAAAATCAGGGATACTATTATTAGTTAACTATTTTGATAATCGAAAAGTTTTTTCCCACGTCTTTTTCTCTCTCGGTGTTCTCATCGGCGCCATGGCAAAGGGATCAAAGTTTGGGGGGAAAGGAAAATCGAAGGGCAAAGTCAAGAAAACAGGTCCTACTTCCTCTGATAGAGTCATCAAAACACGATCTATGGATGCTATTTTAGGGATTAAAGAATTGGAGATGTCAGAGGATGAACAAGGTGAAGAAGTTCTGCAAGCTTACGGTGGTTCTACTCCAGCATCGAGCAAAGGAATCTGTCAGAATGTGGATGACTGGTTATCAGCCTCTAAACAAGTCATGCAAGATGTTGGTATGGGTAAGGCTGTTTTGTCTCCGATTTTACAGACTAATCCTCTTAATGTCGTTTCTTCTGGGGCCAAAGAGAAGAATACTGTAGGAACAGGTGTAATGAGTCAGGGGAGGATTTCAGGAGTTAAAATTGATGATGAGGACATAGCAGACGAGGTGAATTACTAGCAATCCTCCATTGTATGCTATGTGCTTGGTGCAAACCCACCAATTTGAATTCTGGAAGGCTTTGTGAGGAGATTATGGAAAGATCAAGTAGACAAAGTTGGGATTCTCTCATCAGGTATTTTCATCATCCGATTTTTGTCTATGGAAATGAGGAATAGAATTTTGGATGGAGGATATTTGTTTTTTGGGAGGAAACCTCTGATAATGAAACCTTGGAACCCAGTCGATGATTTTTCTAAAGAAGATATTGATTCAATTCCGACCTGGGTTCAATTGGGTGGTCTTGATCTTAAGTATTGGGGTGAGAGGTCACTTTTCAAGATAGTGGGTCAAATTGGGAAACCAATCCAAGTTGATGCTATTACCAGGAACAGAGACCGGTTAGCTTATCCTAGGATTCTTATTGAAGTGACCATGAAACAAGAATTTCCAGCTCGAATCAGTTTCTGGAATGAATTGGACCAGGAAGTGGATATTTTTGTGGAATATGAATGGAAACCCACTATATGCACGAATTGCTCTGGTCTAGGACATGAAGCTCACATTTGTAGGAAGAATAAAGCAGTCAAGCAGGAATGGGTTCCAAAACAGAGGGTCTCAGAACCAAATGCAAATAAAGCTACAGTTGATGAAGATGGCTTTCAGACAGTTACCAAAGGAGCTAAGATACATGCATCTACAGTTAATCAAACGATTGTGAATAACAAATTTGGTCTGTTGGATGGGGATTCTGAAATTGAATTGTCACAAGGGAGTAAAACAGGAAGAGAGGGGGGAGGACCCTCTACACATAATGGATAGAATACTTACATGGAATATACGGGGGATTAACAGCCAACAAAAACATAGGGAGATTAGGCAGTTGATTCTTTCGAAGAAGGTTGGCTTGGTTAGTCTGCTCGAAACAAAAGTGAAAAATAAGAATATGGGTTCTATATATACAAGTTTATTTTCTGGGTGGTGTTTCACGAACAATAATTCTTGGGCTGATAGAGGGAGGATAATAATTGCTTGGAACCCAAGAGTTTTTTCCTTGGATATCAAGCTATGTACTGCACAACTAATTCACTGTGTTGTACAGGTTCCAAATAAAACAGGCAGATTTCTGGTCACCTTTGTATATGGTTATAATGTTGAGTCTTTCAGGGAGCAACTATGGAAGGATTTACAAGACCTGGCTGGTGGTATCACTGAACCTTGGATGGTGATAGGTGATTTCAATGAAATTCTTTCACTGCAAGATAGAATTGGCAAAAAGACTACCACTAAGTTGTCAAGTAAATTTCTACAGTGTTTGCAATTCTGTCAGTTGGAAGACCTGAAATTTTCAGGGTGCTATTATACTTGGAATAATAAACAGAGAGCTGAGGAGAGGGTGTATTCAAAGATTGATAGAGCTTAGTGAATTCACAATGGATTGACCAATTTCCTAACTCAGAGGCTGTGTTCTTACCAGAAGGAGTTTTTGACCATAGTCCGATTCTGGTTCATT